>NW_020173486.1:460895-492500 GCF_003031525.2 Neophocaena asiaeorientalis asiaeorientalis | reverse complement strand
GGGGGGGCCCCCCAAAAACAAAAAAAAAAAAAAAAAAAAAAAAAGAAATGAAGGATTAGAAAAAGAAAGTACCTAAGGATGATTCTAAAGTTGTTGGTTAGAGCAACTGGAAAGATGGAGTTACCATTTACTAAAATGAAAAATACAAAGAGAAGCTGATTTGTCGTTGAGAGGACGGAGGTACAGTGGGAACCAAGGGTTTAGTTTGGACATGATAGGTTTAAGTTGTCTATTGGTCATTCAAGCAGAAATGAAGATTAGGACATAGCACACATGAGTCTGGAATTTAGGGAAACTTATTTATTGAGTGTTCATTAATTCATTCAACTAAGAATTATTGAGCACCTCCACTTTGCAAGGCTCTGGAGATTCAAAGCCAAACTCAAGTCCCTGCCTTCACAGAGCTTGCATTTTGGCAGGGGAAAGTAGACTATATACAAAGAAATATATTGTATAATACAATGGTAGTAATAAGTGTTATGGATTAAAACAAACAAACATGTGCTTGAAACTATAGTAAGTACCTTGCGTTCATTACCTCATTTAAATCCACAAAACAGGCCTGAGAATGAGCTATTGGTATTATTCCCAATTTAAAATTGGTGAAAGCAAGCCTCCCACAGGCTACTTAGTAAGTTGAGGTTTAATGAATAAATTAGTGAATAACTATTTTAATGTATCTGACTGTACAAGAACACCAAGGCTTCGTTGAGTACTGGCATGGATCATTCTATTTTGTTCTCAAGCCACCACGCCTACCTACCCATCTGTCTTGATTCTGAAAAGTAGCCACACCACAGCAAATGGGCACTAAAATATCATGAACACCTGAGGTCCTAAAAGTGTATCAGGTTGGAAATGCAACAAATGAAACCATGAAAAGGAAAATTTCAACAGCCCTTCACATTTGAATGGATTTACAGCTTACAGAGCTTTTGCACTCATGTACAAATTTGCCTGATTTACATAGCTCAGGGTTTAAAATAGGGGTACATTCAGCAAAGGAAACCATTGACAAGATGAAAAGACTACCTACTGAATGGGAGAAGATATTTGCAAATGATATAATATATAATATTATATATAATATATATAATAAGGGATTAATATCTACATGTATCAGCATATCTGTGTGTGTGTATATATATATATATATATAAACACAAACACTAATTTGAAAAGATAAGTGCACCCCAATGTCCACAGCAGCATTATTTACAATTGCCAAGATAAGGAAACAACCTAAGTGTCCATCAACAGATGAACGGATAAAGAAGATGCAGTGTATATATATACAATGGAATACTACTCAACCATAAAAAAGAATGAAATTTTGCCATTTGCATCAACACAGATGAACTTAGAGGGCATTATGCTAAATGAAATGTCAGACAAAGAAAGACAAATACTGTATGATGTCACATATATGGAATGTAAAAAAATAAATCAAACTAGTGAATATAACAAAAAAGAAGCAGACTCAAAGATATAGAGAAAAAACTAGTGGTTACCAGTGTGGGGGGACATTACAGGGGTGGGGTAGTGGGAAGTACAAAATATTAGGTGTAAGATAGGCTCAGAGATGCATTGTACAAAACAGGGAATATAGCCAATATTTTGTAATAACGTTAAATGGAAAGTAACTTTGAATATGGTATAAAAAGTAAAAGAAAAACTAAAGTTCAAAAAAAATTTTAATAAAATAAAATAGGGGTGCATGCATCATTTCATTGGTCCTTGTAATACTAGCCTCTGAAAATTGCCAACTAAGCATGGCCTCTTCTCCTGAACTAGAAAGCCCTACACTGAGTACTACTTCATCCACAGATCACACCCACATTTGGAGGAACCCACTACCATTTCCATGGGGGCTGCATTCTCTCCCAGAAACAACTGGTGAGATCAATGTACTGGAGCTTTCAATGTGCCACAGCTGCAGAGTTCTGTGGAAAAATGGAGAAGATCACCTCTCTACCTTTCTACACTGTAATTAGTTAGAGAAGTCCCAGAGCAATACTTCTTGAGTCCCAATATATTACAGGCTCTTTAATGAAATACCCATGCCAGTTTTTGCTCCCAATTCTCTATTTCTTTTGGACACAGATATAAATCTGTTGGCAGGAGTGGAGGTGGAGTGATGTTCTTTCCCATGGTATCATGTTCCTAAATGGGGGGACATACACTGGAGTAATACCACTGGCCTTTCTCCCCAGGAGGAAGACAGTCTTCACTCAGCTTAACACTTCTTGCTTCTCCCTTTTGGACAGGCCTGCCGTCAGGAAGCTAATAGTCTTAGTTCTGCACACCATGAGTTTTAGAGATGCAGGGCCCCATTGGATGGGGTGTGCTGCATTTGTTGAGTGCTTCCTTTGACTAGGTAACTCTAGCTCATTCTGGGGTGCAGAATTAGGAGGTTCATTCTTGCTGCACACCTAAACTATGTTCTCTAAATCCAGCTGTTTTTAGGAATGAAGATGATATTGTTGATCTCCATCTGTCTGAATCTTTTAGTTCCAAACTGGGGTAGAAAAGAGGTATTACATTTACTGCGCCTCACCAAATCCCACAAAGTCTATGGGAACCAAGCTGGAGAGAGTTTTGAGTGACAGACTTTCCTTAAAACTACTGCTCTTTTTTGATATTGAGCTGTATGAGCTGTTTGCATATTTTGGAAATTAATCCCTTGTCAGTTGCATTGTTCGCAAATATCTTCTCCCAGTCCGTGGGTTGTCTTTTGGGTTTGTTTATGGTTTCCTTTACTTTTTCCTTTGCAAAATATTTTAAATTTAACTAGGTCCCATTTGTTTATTTTTGGGTTTATTTCTATTACTCCAGGACATAGATCCAAAAAGATATTGTTGAGACTTATGTCAAGTTCTACCTATGTTTTCCTTTAGGAGTTTTATAGTATCTGGCCTTACGTTTAGGTATTTAATCCATTTTGAGTTTATTTTTGTATGTGGTGTTAGAGAATGTTCCAATTTCATTCTTTTATATGTGGCTGCCCAGTTTTCCCAGCACTACTTATTGAAGAGACTGTCTTTTCCCCATTGTATGGTCTTGCCTCCTTTGTCGTAGATTAATTGACCATAGGTGCGTGGGTTTATTTCTGGGCTTTCTATCCTGTTCCATTGATCTATATGTCGGTTTTTGTGCCAGTACCATACTGTTTTGATTACTGTAGCTTTGTAGTATAGTCTGAAGTCAGTGAATCTGATTCCTCCAGCTCCATTTTTCTTTCTTAAGATTGCTTTGGCTATTTGGAGTCTTTTGTGTTTCCATACAAACTGTAAACTATTTTGTTCTAGTTCTGTGAAAAATGTCGTTGGTAATTTGATAGAGGTTGCATTGAATCTGTAGTTTGCCTTAGGTGGTATAGTTATTTTGACAATATTGATTTTTCCAATCCCAAAATACAGTATATCTTTCCATCTGTTTGTGTCATCTTCAGTTTCTTTCAACAGTGTCTTATAGTTTTCAAAGTACAGGTCTTTTGCCTCCTTAGGTAGGTTTATTCCTAGGCCTTTTATCCTTTTTCATGTGATGGTAAATAGGATTGTTTCCTTAATTTCTCTTTCTGATCTTTCATTGTTAGTGTATAGAAATGCAATAGATTTCCGTGTATTAATCATTATGGAGAACAGTATGGAGGTTCCTTAAAGAACTAAAAATGGAGCTACCATATGATCCTGGAATCCCTCTCCTGGGCATACAGTAAGTCCCCCACATACAAACCTTCAAGTTGTGAACTTTCAAAAGATGTGAACGTGTGCTCCATCAATGTCAGGCATGAGTGAAATTGCAGCTTGCCTTCTATCTCCTATTGCTGATGATCCTTCACCTCTACCACCTCCCACCTCCTTTCCCTCCTCCAGTCAGTAACTCTTCTTACCTGTTCACTCGATGCCACCCCCTATATGCCAGCTGTTGTACTATACTACTGTACTTTTCAAGATACTATACTGTAATTACTATATAGCCGATTGTGTTAGTTGGGTACCTAGGCTAACTTGGTTGGACTTATGAACAAATTGGACTTATGAATGTGCTCTCAGAATGGAACTCATTCATATGTAGGGGACTTACTGTATATCCGGAGAAAACCATAATTCGAAAAGTTACATGCACCCCAATGTTCACCGCAGCACTATTCACAATAGCCAAGACATGGAAGAAACCTAAATGCCCATTGACAGATGGATGAAGAAGATGTGGTATATTTATACAATGGAATACTACTCAGCTATAGAAATGAATGAAATAATGCCATTTGTGGCAACATGGATGGATCTAGAGATTATAATACTAAGTGAAGTAAGCCAGACAAAGACAAATATCATATGTATCACTTATATGTAGAATCTAAAAAAAAAGGTACAAGTGAACTTATATACAAAACAGAAATAGACCCACACAAATAGAAGACAAACTTATGCTACCAAAGGAGAAAGGGGGGGAGTGATAAATTAGGAGTTTGGGATTAACATATACACACTACTATATATAAAATAACCAACAAGGACCTACTGTATAGCACAGGGAACTATACTTGATATTTAGTAATGACTTATAAGGGAAAAGAATCTGGAAAAAGTATATATATACATATATACATATATATATATACATACACATATATGTATATATATATAACTGAATCACTGTGCTGCACACCTGAAACTAACATGACACTGTAAATCAACTATATTTCAATAAAAATAAACAAACAAAAAAACTACTGTTCCTCTCTTGTCACTGAATTCTGTTTACTGGGCTGATCAGCTGCCTATAACTCCTTAGAGGAATTAAAGTTTAATGATATTTGCAATGTTTGTTGAGCTCTTCATTTCTTTCTTCCTCCTTTCCTTCAGTAATATTTTATTAAATGCATGTTTTGTTTCAGGCTCTGTCCAGAGCTCTGACAATTCAACAGTGAACAAGAGAGACATAGCACCTGCCCTCATGAAGCTTACAGCCTAGCAGTCCAACAGATGTTAATGAAATGATCCCCCAAGTCTTATAATGTATAATATCAACAAAATAAGTGCTACGAGTCCTCTGAACCCTGATATAGTCTGAGGAATCAAGGAAGGCTTCCTCTTGGAAATGGCTCTTTAGTTGAGATCTGAAGGATGAGCTGGAGACAACAAGACAGACACAGGGTGAGAGAAAGAGCGTATCTTAGACAAAGGTAAGAAACAACCAAAGGTCCTATGGTGGTAGGGAGTTACTGTGTTATACTATGTGCCAAGGTTTGTACAAATCTGTTGTTTTAATTCACTCAACAATCATTTCTGCAAAATAGCTAAGCCCCCATTTTACAAATGAGAATATTGAAGCACAGGGGGTTACTAGCTGCATGACATTGAGTAAGTGAATTTAAAGCCAGTATTGAGTGCCTCTAAGGCAGTGGTTCTCAGTTGGACCCCTACCACACTAGAGCACATTTGGCAATATCTGGAAGCAATTTTAGTTGTCACAACTTTGAGGGGGGCTGGGGCGCACTACTAGGTCGAGGCCAGAGATGCTGCCACGCATCCTACAATGAACAGGACAGCCATCACAATAAACAATTATCTGACCCAAAATTTTAATAGTGCCCAGGATGAGAAACCCTGGCACTACTGAAATTTGGGTTAAACCCAAGCTCTTAACCCTTCCACAGATGTGCCTCTCTCCCTGGAGGCTTCTCAGTCCTTTGTGCAAATAGACTTCTGGTCAGTCAGTTCCAATAAGCCGTACATGCCCAGTAGTGGACATGGATTAGACTTAAGCAGGGACCTCTGCTACTTGGCAATTCTTTCACTGATCCACACCAGCTTTGTACTGTCAGTTCCATCTCATAGATGAAGAAACAGAGGTTAAATAACATGCCTTGAGTCTCAGAAGTCACAGTGACAGAGCAAC
The DNA here is from genome assembly GCF_003031525.2 of Neophocaena asiaeorientalis asiaeorientalis. NCBI lineage: Eukaryota > Metazoa > Chordata > Mammalia > Artiodactyla > Phocoenidae > Neophocaena > Neophocaena asiaeorientalis. The sequence continues at coordinate 486,593 of NW_020173486.1, read as the reverse complement.
TGGGTCCAGCGCTTTTGAAAATGAATCTGTTATCATTTTCCTTCATAAGGCAGCCCTTCAAAGGACAAATGCTTAATCTCGGCCTCCTCACGTAAAACTGGCAAAGGCTGGAGATACAGGTCTGGATCTGGGCTGCAGGGGCGCTACAAAGAGTTTGTCAAATTTAGTGCCTGAATTATTTTTTTAGGAGCTTGAAAATCAGCCCAGTGTTATTCAGCTTGAATTCTTCTCTTGGTAGGCTCAAACTCACACCAGACACACAATCTGCTGTTTGTGTAGAGGATGTATCAGGAGAGAAAAGAATAGCACCCACATGTGAGCATCTGTTCGAAAAATCCATTTCACCATTAACCATACAATTGAGTGAGAAAAACATAAAAACATCTGTGCCTGCTATTGCAGATGTAATCATAAAGCCCAAATGTAGCAATGGAACAAACTGGAAGAGGGGCAGAGGACAAGAAAAGGGAGAAACACATAGCTTTGTTGTCAGAAAGGGATGGGTCTGTGGCTGGGCTCCTGCACTGAATACTCTTGTCTTCACCTTTCAGACACCATCTATAGGAAACAGCAAGATCCTAAGCAGGCAAATTATGCAACACAGCTCTAAGGAAGCAATAAACAAGGCAGAGGAATCCCAGAGACTGCAAATCGACAGCAAAAAATATATCTAAATAGATGCTGGTGGCATTTCAATGTTAAGGCAGTGGACAGAATCGTGGAACAAGAGACCGTAGAAAATGTCAAATCTGAAGGGCCCTCAGAGATCAACTGGTTCAATCCCCAGTCTTACTCATGAGGAAACTGAGGTGCAGAGAGGGATGTGACTGCCCAAGATCACACAGCTAGTTAGTGGCAGATGATTCTAGGCAGTTCTGGGGAAACAATTCTTTTTTCAGACCGGCAAGAGAGAAATATTTTACAAAACTTTATAAATAACTGAGAACATCAGCTTGAAAGCACAACTCTGCTACAGCTATATAAATTTATGCCTTGATTCAGGGGGCCAAAAGCCAACGCTGATCTTCGCCCAAAGTGCTAAGGTGTAATTCTGCCACAGGGTGAAACAGAAACACCTACTAGATCTCAGCAACTAACACTGGCTCTACTTCTGCTGGACTGCCAGTTTTAAAGAACCACACAACTTTAATCTGAAGGTGGAAAGAAAGGGAAACCAACAAGGTCCACGGCACCCCAGGCCACACTCCTTTCATCGGCCCATGAAGAATCTGCACCCAGGAAGTCAGGACGCTAGGCTTTGCCTTTGGTTCTGCCTACAACCAGCTGTATGACCTTAGGACAAATACAGACCACTGAACTTGAGCCCTCCAAAAGCTTTTCTCCTCAGGACAAGAGGATAATAAGAAGCAAAAGGAAAGGAGAAAATAGAGAAATGTATGGGAAGAGGTGGTGGGAAGAAGCAGGGTTGCCCTCTCTCCCTGCCCATCCCCTCAAATGCCAGCCTAACTGTTATGGAGTCCATACAACACCCCTCCTAAATTCAGCCTAGCTTGTATCATTCATTCGATGGCTATTCATGGCCATCTTCTTTCATGAAATATCTGTTCAAATCTTTTGCCCATTTTTATTGGTTGTTTTCTCACTAAGGAGTTGTAAAAGGCATTTATATATTCTGGATATAAGTATTTTGTCTGATGTAAGTGCTGTGTGTATTTTCTTCTATTCCAAGGTTTGACTTTTCATTTTCTCCACAATAGCTTTCAAAGAGCAAAAGTTTTTAATTTTGATAACATTAAATTTATCATTTTTAAAATACTTTTGTGCTTTTTGTATTCTATCTACGAACTTTTACCTACCCCAAAGTCACAAAGATTTTCTCCTATGTTGTCTTCTAAACACTTTAGAGTTTGGGGCTTTATATTTAGTTCCATTTAGAATCCACTTACATTTATTATCCATTTCGAGGTGGTTTTTGTGTATGGCACAAGGGAAAATTTCATGTTCACTTTTCCCTGTATTGATACCTGGTTGATCCAGCACTATTTGTTGAAAAGACTATTTTCCCTCCACTGAATTGCTCTGACACCTTTGGTCAACTGGCCATATATGCATGGTATCTTTCACTTTTTAGCAGGCCTATCCTTCAAGGACAGTACAAAGGAGGACACCAGTCTACATGTACATTTGCACTAATTCCAACTCAGTGGGACTCAACTCATGAGGTCAGACTGTTTAGGACTTCACAGTTCTGCCCATGGCGAAAGGTGGAAGGACAGAAGACCACTTAACGATAGGAATTATAACAGATGCGCATGATTGGGACAACCCTCTTTTGCATTTCATATGCATCACATAATTGATCCTTCAAAACAGCCCTGTGAAAAAGCAATTAATATGATCCTCACGATTTAAAGTGAAGCTCTGAGAGTTAACTGACTTGTCTAAGGTCACATAGAGCTGGACTCTGAACCTAGACTCTACGATGCCAGAGCTATGTTTTCAATCACTGTTTCTATTGCTTCTTTTAGCTCCATTACTCTTATCTCCATAATTCGATGTGATGGTTCTCACCTGAAACAACCTCTTACGGTTCCCATCCATCCCAGATGTTGAGGGCTAACTAATAAAGTAGTTAATATTTGTTGAATACCAAGGATTCAGTCTCTTTGTATATACACATTTTTTAGTGTATAGACATGTACCATTTTATTACAAAGATTCTCACAAAAATGAAAACAGCATCTCAAAAAGGAAACTAGACTAACAATCTTCACCCGCAGAATTGTGGGAGGACAGAGAGGGCAGGCAGTGTGAGTTTCTTGGCTTACTGGGGGCCAGTAGAAAGGTATGAGAACAGAACCAATCTAAGAATGGCTGATGTTACCTTAAGGAGCCTGAAAAGACCAGGGAGTCCCTGAAGATCCAGTCACCCCTTCTAAAATGCTCAATAAGGGCACCTTTTCAAAGCTACTAAGCAGGCACTTCAAGATTTTGTCCTATGGGTGCTTAAGTGTATCCCTTCTAGCCAGACCTGGCACCCGTTATGGTTCAAAATTAAGAATTCAGGAGGGATGGGTGGTGAGGCAGCTACTAGAAAAGCTTCACCTAACACATGTGCCCTGAGCTCGGGGCCCTGGTTCCTGTCTAGTCCCTGGGGATATTTATATTTAATATATTTTTATATAAATACACAGAGAAATAGAAAATATAAAATCCGAGGGGGTGCAAGATAAAGGTGGGGAACTTGGCAAGAAGCCAGAACCGGAGAGGTCTGCTCAGACCCTCTTGGCTTCTTGCTTCTCCTCCTTGGTTTTCTCCTCTTCTGTGACTTCTTTCTTTTCTTCTGGGTCTTTCTCTTTCTCATATTCCGTTTTGACTCTCTTGGCTTTTTTGAAGTTGGAAGAGTTCTTGCGACCTCCTTTTCCCTCCCCATCAGAGTCGGAGAACTCTTCCTCACAGGCAATTTGTCTGTCCGAGGAACACAGTGAGATGTGCTTGTCAGGGTCTTCTTCGTCCTCATCACCACTCTCCTCGGGAATGGCATCCTCAGGAATGGCCTGCATTTGGACTCCAGGTATGCGGGTCAGCATTCTCAGGTTCTCAAACAGTCGCTGTTTGAGCTTTTCCAGATACTCATTAGTGCTCTGGTTAGGCATATTGGAAAGACTGATGTGAAATTTGAAATCTGGTCCGAAGTATTCAAAGTAGTCGTTGTATGAAAGCTCATTAGGGATCTCCATGTCCAGCGCCACAGCTGTTTCATAATTCCAGCACCGGGAGACATTATAATGGTGTAGCCACCTCCTCCCAGCATCAGCATAGGCAGGTTAAAGCTCTTCACAAATTCCACACACTTGGCTTGCCCTTTGATGGTCGAATCGAAGCAATCTAACTGATCCCCAGACAGGAAATCAGAGCCACAGTGTACGACGACTGCACTGAGCTGGAACATCTCCATTACTTTGGACATGACTGGCTTGAAAATGGCCTCATAGAACTCGTCATCAATCCCATCTCGGAGCGGGTAGTTAACAGCATAATACTTGCCTTTGCCAACCCTAATATCCCATAGGTCCCAAGTTCCTGGGAAGTACTCTCCATATTTATGAAAGGCCACAGTCACTACTCGGTCTGTGGTATAGAAGGCCTCTTCCACGCCATCGCCATGGTGAATATCAATGTCAATATACAGCACTCTCTGGTGATACTTCAGCAGTTCCAGGATAGCCAAGACGATATCATTGACATTGACGTAACAGAAGCCAGATGCCTCGGACTTCTTTGCATGGTGTAAGCCCCCAGCCCAATTCACAGCGATGTCCGTCTGCTGTTTATTTTCAGGGCACTTGCCACAGAGCCACCAGGAGATAGCTGACAGAATTCAAACAGGCCATCAAATACCGGACAGTCCTCACCAACGTAGAATCTCTGCATCTGCTTGCTGTACTCGGACATGTTATCTGGGCAGATGGAGCGCAAGAATTTAATGTAGTCGTCAGTGTGGTACTTGGTTCTCTCCTCAGCATTGGCTTTGCGAGGGTGATAAATTTCCATCTTTCGGTCGAGGCCATAGTTAAGGGGCAAATTGTGAGTCATGCAGATTCAGTGAGGCTTCATTGGGTGGCCTTGTCCATAATATACAACATAATTGGAAACTACATCCAATGTAATTTCCAACATCCCCTCACTATATCTCCAGGGAATTCACTCCCACAACAGAAAAATAACCATCACTACTCAGAATTATTGTAAGTCACAGCTTACCTCTTGCACGTCATTACACTTTATGGTGTCAAAGCACATTCACATTCATTTTCTTACTGGATTCTCACAAAAACCCATCGTAGTAGTAACAGACTTTCCCCCTGAGTCTGCGCCATCTTGCTCCCCTCCGTAGGTCCCTCTGCCCTCCTGCCAGCGGCTCTGCTCAGCCTCTTTACATATATTAACTCATTCAATCCTCCCAACATCCCTAAATGAGTTGTATACTACTGTCATGTCCATTTTAATGGAACCTGGAACCTCAGGCTCAGTGAGTTTATGTAACTTATTCTCGATCACACAGCTATTAAATAGCAGAGCCAGGATCTAAAGCAATTATTTACCTTCCCTTACATCTCTTGCTCTTGGCCATTACAATATACCACCCTCTAGACTTCAGGTAGATTGTCCATATAAGATAACACAGGGTAAGGACACTAGCCAGTCATTAATGTGCTATCAAGGCCCACAACACATTGAAAAAAAAAAAAACATAAGTCACCTTGGCCCTGTCAGCACACGATGGCTACTGTGTTTGCCAATTCTGCCTTGTATCTGCCTCTTTTATCACCCAAAGCCATGGGAGGATATGAGCATTTGGGATGCTCCCACAGCAGATTTAGAGTTTCTATGGAAATAACTACCTTCAGAAGATCAAAGGTTTCCATATTATAAAGGGACATGATTTGCTCTATTCTTCTTTGAACTTCAAGAAGAACAATATATACAAAACAATTCACTTTGATAAGCTGATATGACCTAACCTAACAACATAAAAATTAGTCAGGATTTTCCTAATAATCCTTTTATGTTTAATCATTATGGTCTTTAAAAGCTTCCACCAGTGCTCTTTTATTTGGTTTTTCTCAACCTTGCAAGATAAGCAGAGGAGATCATATTATCTCCAATTTACTGATAAAGAAACTGAGAATCACGTGGAGATAAGTGACTTGTCCAAGTACACAAAGCTAACATGCAGTGGAGCTAAGACTGAACCCTAGGTCCTCTAATAGCCTGCTACTAAGTTTCAAATTAAAACACACTAATATTACAATCATTGTTTCTTAATATTATGTCTCAGGATGTTCAGAGGGAACATATAACATCACCAAGGTCTCTAAATATTTTCTTTAATAATTCTTTCCTCAAATTATGAGTGCCCCAGTATCACTCTCTGGACACGAGGATAAAGACAGCTGCTCCCATGACCTTTCAAGTGATGTCACGTTAGCAGGCTTTTAAAAGACTGGGCCAAAGAAAAAGATTCCTGAGAGGAAGAACATGTTACCTTGAAGAGTAATCAGTTATGCGAATGGTTTCATTGCCTGTTATGCCATGGACTATGCTTTCATTTTTCATATTAATGTTCTTTATGTTTTTCAATTAGTCACGGCAAATTACCTGTCCTTCGCCTTGGCAAGGACAGCTCAGTGGGGCTCAGTGGAGTATTTTCCAAGTTCTGTCTGGTGAATTCTTGCTCACATTCTTCTTGAGGCATTAAGATGTAATTTTTTGAATGAACGAATGTGTTTCATTTGACACCATCTCATTCATGTAGGAAATTACCTATTGAATAAGGAATTGGAAATTTTTTCCTTTCTTTTTCTGTAATGGTGCATTGCAAAAAATTAATTTTAGTTAAATATTAAAAAAGAATTGGAACATTAAAGAAAATTAAAATTCATTCAGCATTTCTTAGTCATTCTAACAGAGAGGACTTGTGGCACAGAGCATACAAAATAGCAAATTCTCCAAAATCCATGCCTACCTCCATTTCCCCCTGCCCAGTCCTGGCAAAGTGCTTGCCCCTCCTCTGTACTCCATCCCACTGTCCCCATATTTCCCATATGGCAATACCTGACTAGCTGCATTTTAATCACCCGTTTACTAGTCAGTCCCCACCCCTTACCCAAGCGTGTAAGACCTTCTAGGACAGGAATAATGTCTTAATCAGGACTGAATCCCTAGCTCTTAACACACCACACAACACAGAAGTACTTAGTAAGTAATGGGTGAATGAAGCCATTCGCCTTTGGAAAACATGAATATATCCTTGTTAGCTATAGCCTTATCTCACAAATTAGGCTTTGTTCAGTCTATAATTTAACCATTATGTTGCATTCCCATAATCCTCTATGGGGAGGGAAACCAAATAACTTCTCTGCCCTTGAAGATCTCACAGTCTAGCCAAGCTCTGCCAAATGTTAACTTTCTAAAGACCACATGGTAGCCTCCCTTTAGAGTACTTTGGCAAAAAGCTGCCATTTTCCTTTCCTTTGATGTGTGCCATGGTCCTTAAGATTAGCAAGCTCCTTCAAACACTGCTAGGATGGTGTCTCAGAGGTCAAATACTTTGTTCCCACAGGCTGGTCAAGTCTTTTGAAAGACATCTGCGTATGGTGGAGATGAGGGGAGGCCTCTTTTTCCTTAAACAGACTGGTTTTATTATATTTTTTTTGGTTGGTGGGGGCACTGTAGAAACTCCAGCCCAAGGCCTACCCACAGTTACATCTCTGCTCTTCGTCAGAGGATAGTTTAAATTTCTTTACACTCCACTTCTTTTGCTACTGTCATTTTATGACTTTGGAGAAGGGAGGGGAGAGCCTCTGTGGACTCCCTGAGTCTCTTTAAAGAACTCTGAGTTATTATTAAACCAATACCTTCACTATTGAAATACCTTGGTGCTATTAATAATTATTGCAATCCCCAGGGTGGAGAGCCATAAAAGAAAATGCTATTATTTGTTCAAACTTCAGGCTAATTAAGCCCAACACGTGATATATAAATAGATCCAAAAGTATCTCTAATTTTTATGCATTGTACAAATAAGTGAATATCCAGTGAGGAAATGTTTACTCGACTTGAGAGACAACTAAACTACAAAAGATCTGGAAAAGAGCCTACAAGGTCTCTCTTTCCAGAGAAGTCTTTAAGTGATACTTGCCGCTAATGGAGTAGCATTTGGAAATCATCAGGAATAACAGAGTTGAAGAGCTGTAAAAAAGTCTGAGAAAATTTCTGTTTTCCTCAACTTTGGTACAGTGTAGGATCAGTACAGTTTGGTACAGTGTAGGATTATTTGCCCTTCTCTAGAGCTCTCTAGGAAGCAGAAATGCCACTTACCCTCAGTTACCCATTCTTCCAACTTAACATACCAACAAGCAAAAAAGTTCCTTCCTATGACTAAGGAACAATTTTCCTGCTTAGATGTAAATTCAGTTCCTTGTATCGTGATGTTCTGCTGCAAAAAGAACAACTAATCCCAATTCCTTTCGGAGAAATTGTTCATGCCCTTTAAAACCTTAAAAAGATGGCTCCGATCCTCATATCTCCAGACCAGACAAAACCTAGTTCACTCCATTCTCAGTCTCTTTAATTTTTCTTCCTTTAACCCTGTTTAAGGATCAAAACAGGAACAGCTCCAGAATCTACAATACTTTCTCTATTCCTGGTTCTTAGAACTACTTGGAGACTGATACAAACTGAATTCTCCACCCACAAAGCCATTATATCATGCCCACAATTGCACATAGGTAAACTGCCTGGTTAAAAACAAAACAAAACAGATACACAAAGAATCCTGGAGAGAGGCAGGCTGCATATGTGCATGTGTGTGTGAGAGTGTGTGTGTGTGTGTGTGTGTGTGTGTGTGTTTCGTTGAGGGTTAGAATTGAGCAGACATGCACATTTTGTGGCATTAACTCTGAAGTAGACAATTTCAAAAATGAATGACAAGAAATTAAAGGCAGCTCATTAGACATACAAATTTTATGTCAAAAAAGTAGGGTTTTCAAATTCCTAGAGAAAGGCAAATCACTATGAATCAAAATTTCTACCAGACAGAAAGTTCAACAGTATAATGCAGATGTGGTAGAGTAGGAAAGAGGAAATTAAGGTTCATATTTTGTTTGATGTTGGTTGTCTCTTAACCTCTATCATCCTATAGTAAACACCTCTTGGAATGGTGCCACAGCTTACAATTCTCCTTTCTCTGGGAATGGCCCCTATATGCAGAGGCGATAGGCCAACAGTGGTCATGTTAATTCTATGAGATCCTAATCCCTTGGCCACAGTTGTTGATCCAGGGGTGAGCACAGGATCCACACCAAGTAAATAAGATTCATTCTTTCTTTCAGGAATTGAAAATCTTGAATAGAAAACACAGTGCACTGCATGCAGTTTCATTCTGTCTAGCCCATCCGAAATGAATCCTTTACATGTTTTTCACTTGACATTCATTTCCTTCAGGGCAGGATCTTTGTCATTTATCCCTCTATGGAATAACAGAGAGAACATTTTATGTTGATGTGAATATTAATTATCTTGATTATGGCGATGATTTCAGGGATGTATACATATGTCAAAAATCATCCACTTTTACACTTTACACATGTACAGAATATTGTATGTCAGTTAAACCTCAATAAACTTATCTTAAAATGTTATGGAAGCCCATAGGAAGGAGCAATTAATCTTGACTGGTGTGAATATGGGAAATATTGGTTTCAGATAAGAAAGTGTTATGGCTTTTCAGTTAGCTCTGAGTACTTTGTGCCAATATTGTCACTCTCGTTGTCCTCTTCTAAGGGAAACTGCTCTTTCCATAGCTCCTGCTAATGAAATCATCGCTGGGCGGCTGCTTGACCAGGGGATAGCGCTTCCTGTATCACAAGTGGACCACCTGATTCAAGGAGGGCTAACCCCACCAGGTAATTAGCTAGACCAATCAAACTCTTTCCTGCTAGTAATTGATTGGATAATAAGATAACCTTCTTGTTGGTAGCAGAAGAAAATATTTGTAATTGAAGAGAAAGAAGTCAAGATCCCATGAGAGAGAGAGAGCCCTGTTTCAACAGTGACACTTTGGTGGCCCAGAGAAACAGAGCCCCAGAGCAGGGTTACTATGGTAACTTATAATAACTCCATGATTTAGGGTAACCTGTGTGAGACTAACTTTCAATCAAAACACCTAAATTATCCCAATGTGGCATTACACTGTCAAGATGCCCACTTGGGTCAGGAGCAGTATGGTATCTGATTAGACTTCTCTCTCTTGCCATTCCCATTTCTTGCCAAATAAGAACATTTCTTTAGCAGCAGCAAACTTACTGGTGGCATGCAGCGTTAAAGCAATCTGCCCCGGGCTTCCCTGGTGGCGCAGTGGTTGAGAGTCCGCCTGCCGATGCAGGGGACACGGGTTCGTGCCCTGGTCTGGGAAGATCCCACGTGCCGCGGAGCAACTAAGCCTGTGAGCCATGGCCGCTGAGCCTGCGCGTCCGGAGCCTGTGCTCCGCAACGGGAGAGGCCACAACCGTGAGAGGTCCGCGTACCGCAATAATAATAATAATAATAATGTAAAAAGATAGTTATAAATGAAAACCATGACATGAGTAATTATTTTTCTTAAAATCCAAGAGGAAAATTAATTCAAATATTACTCTACTTAAAGTGCACAGTTAGCAAAGCTTTGGAATGGCCCCAAGTGACAATTTCAATCTTAGCTCTTCAAATAAAAGCTGACGTATTTTTAGACAGTAAAACTGACTAAGATGCAAGTGGCTCGCAGTTAACGTAATTGCATATCTGGTGGTGGTAAGTGAATTACAGAAGTGACAAATGCTGCACTTAAATAATTTGAAGCAAACAACGTCTCCCTTCTGCACAGAGCAGATTCAAAAGAGCAGAAGTCAGGAAAACATCTGCCTCATTTATTCTGTTCTTGCATACATGGCTGAGGCCCAGTTCCTAGTTTTAGCTGGAGTTATCCAAGCACACAGTACCTGCAGCAGTGCTGTCCAACCAGCAACCTGAAAACAGCAGATATGTCAAGACTGATTTCTAGTAGCAGTCAGCTTACTTTTTATAAAATGAAAAAGTGATGAAAGTATCTCTAAATGTACATTTAACCTTGACAAAAACCTTTTTTCCAGTTTCAATGAAAAAGGACTCTGCTGTTCAAGAAATGTGAAGAATACCACTCTGCCTGGAATGCCTGTCATTGCCAGCTATTGGAGTCAGCAACCTTTCTAACCTTCAAGGCCCACTCAAATTTTACCTTTTCTTTCAGCCCCTCTCACAAGCATCCTCTATGTTCTATAACCCTGGTTTATATGCTACTGCTTATCATTCTGTGTTCTATTAGCTATGCAAGCATCCGTCTTCCTAAATAATTTGCTAAAGTATAAGGTCCTGGAAGACAGGTAACAAGATCACAATACCACCTCCAATATCTAAAATAGTTTTTGGCACATAGTAGTATAATAGAGGCTTGCTGAATTAGATACCAGAAGTTAAAACTTTCTTTAAGCCAATCACTTGAGATTTTTGACGTAATACCCTGAAAACTGACTGCATCAACATGTGTAGTGAAGAAACTATTCCTGAACCATTCAACTGACCCTCTTAGTCAGAAATCAATCAGCCTTGGTCCAAGTATGGTCTACATCCCTGAGTCTCTGTCAATCATGTTCTTCTAGAAGGTCCCCAGCTGCTATGTTTGACAAATCCATGGTTGGATAGGTTTGGGGATAGTTCTGCTGCCCATCTGGTAAACAGAGTTTCTGTGTTAATATCTGGAGACTTTTTCTGGGGGGAGGGGGAGGATTAAAAAACAAAAATTGCAGAAGAAAAATTCTGGTATTTATCTCTTTTTAAGTTCACAAATATCTATTTACTTTGAAAATACCAGCCTAAATAGCACTAATTTACTCTTCAGAATAAACTAAGAATATAAATTCGTTTGATATGTATTTTTTGATTATCACAGTCATTGCACTGGTTCCCTTAAAATATGCAAGCTGATTATTGATTAAACTTTTTATGCATTCAGCTAAGCTAATAACTTATGTGGCTTCATCATCTATTCTGCAGCTGGATCTCTGAAACATGAAATTGGATCAGCATGATATAACTTTTTTGTTAATAAAATATCCAGAAAAGGTAGCAAAGCATACATCCTGAGTATTAAGCTTGTAGAGTCAATCAGCATAAAAGTATGATTATGCAAGTAGAGGGAAGAATAAATGGTGTGCCACACAAGCCATGCATTGTGCGTCATTATTCTCAAATGACACCCCTTTGTCACTAGGTCTGTCTAGCACCCTACAAAATTGAATTATAAACAGGAAAAGATACCTGCCCATGTGACTTTCATGGGTCTTCCAGAAGAGGAAGTTCTTTCAATCTTATTTCTTTCCTCTTGAGCTTTTACTTGGCAAAATACTGACACTTAGTGAGATTACCAAAGTTGTATCTAAATATACACACAATTTAGCTGGAATTAGACATCAATTTTTAAAAACTGATTTCATAACACCATTTTTTGGTTCCCTGCTCCTTTTTACATGAACACAGATATTTGTAACTAATGTCTCCCTATTTGTATAGGTTACTATAAAAGGGAACTAAAACTACCCTAAATATTTCACCTAACATGTTATTGTAGACTAATAATTTATTTTATAAAATCAACACTAGAAATCACCTCTCCCATTCTTATATGAGAGGTTCTTATACCTCTATGTTCTTATGTTAACATGTGTTATTTATTTTAAAGTTCGTAACAGCTTTTTCATAACACCATTTTTAAACCTTCTTTTTGATCAAAGGAGGTAGGAGCTTTTCACCACTCCACCCACATAAAGAATTTTTTGATGGTTACTCTGTCAACCAGAGGCTTTAGTCTGACAAACTATTCTTAAATATGTAATAGATTGTTTTCCTTGAGATTAAGTGATGCAGTGGGGCCATACTACCTTAACATAGGTATTGATCTTATTTATTCATGGAATAAACTTGGGAACAATGGAAGCAGAATTCTTTCCCTCTTTCATCAAAGATATAACTCTCTCTTTGACTTCTACCTTGCACATCACTCAGATAACACACAATTGGATGGAAAATTAGATATGTTACCCCAGCCTGAGGAAATTTAGGAGTACAAATAAATTCCAGATATCTAGCATTTTCTCCAGCCTAGACCATCATATTATAACATTCTTATCCTAGGATTCACATTTTCCTTTTATTTACTTACACATTTTATAGATTCATTGAGATATATTTGACATATTACATTGTGTAAATTTAAGGTGTAAGACATGTTGATTTGATACATTAATATATTGCAAGATGATTACCTACCACCATAGCATTAACTAATACCTCCATCCTATTATGCAATTACCATTTCTTTTTTGTGGGGAGAACATTTAAGATCTACTGTCTTAGCAACTTTCAAGTATATAATGCATTAGTAATTAGCTATGATCGTCATGCTGTACATTAGATCCTCAGAACCTGCCAATCTTACAACTAGAAGCTTGTACCCTTTGAACAATATCTCCACATTTCCTACATTCCCCAGGCCCTGGTAACCACCACTCTACTCTCCTTTTTAATGGGCTGGGCTTTTATTGGATTCCACATTTAAGTGACATCAATTTGCTTTTCTCTGCCTGACTTATTTCACTTAGCATAATGCCCTCAAGTTTTACCCAAATTGTCACAAATGGCAGTACGTATATCTATAACACTTTCTTTAACCATTCATCAACTCATGGACAAGGTTATTTCCATGTCTTGGCTATTGTGAATAGAACATGGGGGCACAGACATCTTTTTGAGATCCTGTTTTCACTTCCTTTGCATATATAACCAGAAATGGGATTGCTGGATCAAATGGTAGTTTGTTGTTGTTGTTTTTTTTTTTGAGGAAACTCCATACTGTTTTCCATAGTGGCTGCACCAATTTACATTTTCCACATCCTCCTCAACACTTGTTATTTCTTGTCTTTTTTGATGATAGTTTTCTAACAGGTGTGAGGTGATTATTTCATTGTGATTTCGACTTGCATTTCCCTGATGGTTAGTGATGTCGAGCATCTTTTCATATGCCTGTTGGCCATGGGTATGTCTTCTTTGGAAAAAATGTCTATTCTGTTCCTCTGCCATTTTTTAATCAGGTTTTTGTTTGTGTGTTTGTTTTTTCTATTGAGTTGTATGAATTCTTTACATATTTTTGGATATTAATGCTTTATCAGATATATGATTTGCAAATATTTTCTCCTGTTTTGTAGGTTACTTTTTCATTTTGTTGTTTCTTTTGCTGTGCAAAAGCTTGTTAGTTTGATGTAGTCCCATGTATTTATTTTTGCTCTTGTTACTTGTGCTTTTGGTGTCATATCCAGAAAATCATTGTCAAGACCAAAGTCAAGAAACTTTTTCCTATAATTTCTTCTAGAAGTTTTATTTTCAAGTCTTTAATCCATTTTGAGATAATTTCTGTGAGTGGTGTAAGATAGGGTCCAATTTCATTATCCTGCATGTGGTTATCCAGTTTTCCCAACACCATTTATTGAAAGAGAGTATTGTTTCCAACTGAGTATCCTGAGCCCCATGTCAAATGTTAGTTGACCGAATATACAATGGTTTATTTCTGGGTTCTCTAGTCTGTTCCATTGGTCTATGTGTCTGTTTTTATGCCAATACCATACTCTTTTGATTACTATAGCTTTGTAGTATAGTTTGAAACCAGGAAGTATGATGCCTCCAGCTTTGTTCTTTCTCCAGCTTGCTTTTGCTATTCATAGTTTTTTGTGACTTCATACTAACTTTAGGATTGTTTTTTCTATTTCTATGAAAAATGCTCTTGAAATTTTGATAGAGATTTTATTGAACCTATAGATGGCTTTAGGTAGTACTGACATTTTAACAGTACTATTCTTTTGATCCATGAATACCAGATATCCTTCCATTTGTTTGTGTCTTATTAAATTTCTTTCATCAAAGCCTTACAGTTTTTAATGTACAGATATTTCACCTCCTTGATTAAATTTATTTCTAAGTATTTTACTTTTTTGATGCTACTGTGAATGGGATTGTTTTATTCATTTTTCAAATGTTTTGTTGTTAATGTATATAAATACAACTAATTTTGTGTATGTTGATTTTGTACCATGCAACTATACTGAATGTGTTGATTAGTTCGAATGGTTTTCGGTTGAGTCTTTAGAATTTATATATATAAATATCAACTACAAAAAAGACAATTTTACTTTTTCCTTTCATATTTGGATGTCTTTTATTTCTAATAATTGCCTAACTGTTCTGGTTAGTATTTCCAGTACTATTTTAAACAGGAGTGGTGAGAGTGGGCACTCTTGTCTTGTTCCTGATCGTAGAGGAAAAGCTTTCAAACTTTCACCATGGAGTACAATTTTGGCTGTGAGTTTGTCATATATGGCCTTTGTTATATTGAGGTATGTTCCTTCTATACCCAATTTATTGCACATTTTTTCATGAAAGGATGTTGTAATTTGTCAAATGCTTTTTCTGCACCTATTGAGATGGTCATATGATTTCTTTCATTCTATTAATATGGTGTATCACATTTATTGATTTGTATATGTTGAAGCATCCTTGCTTCATAGATAAGTCCCATTTAGTTGTGGTTTATAATCCTTTTAATGTGCTGTTGAATTCATTTTGCTAATATTTTGTTGAGAATTTTTGCACCTACATTCATTAGAGATATTGGTCTGTAGTTTTATTGCAGTGTTCATATCTGGATTTGGTATCAGGATAATGCTCACCTTATAAAATAAGTTTGAGAGTGGTCCCTTCTCTTCCATTTTTTGGGAGGAATTTGTGAAGGATTGGTGTTAGTTCTTCCATAATATTTGGTAGAAGTCACCAGTGAAACCATCTGGTCCTGGGCTTTTCTGTGTTGGGAGGTTTTGATTAGTGATTCAATCACCTCCCATTGGTCTGTTCAGATTTTCTACTTCTTCATGATAGAAAAAACTCTTACTGAGTTAGTATGTTTCTAGGAACTTATTTCTTCTAGGTTATTCAATTCATTGGTGTATAACTGTTCATAGTGATCTCTTCAGATCCTTTGTAATTCTGTGTATCAGTTGTAATGTCACCCATTTTATTTCTGATTTTATTTGAGTATTCTCTTTTTTCAGAGTTAGTCTAGCTAAAGGTTTGTCAATTTTGTTTATTCTTTCAAAAAAACAGCTCTTTGTTTTGTTGATCTTTTCTATTGCTTTTGTGCTCTCTCATTTATTTATGTTTTGATCTTTGTTATTTCCTTCCTTCTGCTAACTTTGGACTTTGTTCTTTTTTCTAGTTCCTTGAGGTGTAAAGTTAGGTTGTTTATTTGAGGTCTTCCTTAATGTAGGCATTTATTGCTATAAAATCCCCTCTTAGAATTGCTTATGCAGCATTCCATAGGTTTTGATGTGCTGTGCTTCTATTTTAATTTGTTTCAAGATATTTCTTCATTTCCCTTTTGATTTCATCTTTGGCCCTTTGGTTGTTCAGTTGTGTGTTGTTTAATTTCCACATATTTGTGAATTTTTCAGCTTTCCTCCTATTATTGATTTCTAGTTTAATACCAGTGTGATTGGAAAAGATACCTGGTATGATTTCAATCTTCTTAAACTTGCTAAGTTATGTTTTGTGACCTTTCATTGATCTCTCCAGGAATGTTCCATGGGCACTAAGAAGGATGTGTATTCTGCTGCTGTTGGATGCAATGTTCTGTATATATCTGTTCCATTTGGTCTAAAGTATAGTTCATATCCAATGTTCCTTTGTTGACTTTCTTTCTGGATGACCTATCCATTGTTGAAAGTTGGGTATTGTGGTACCTCACTATTACTGTATACTGTCTATTTCTCCCTTCAGATCTGTTAATATTTTCTTTTCTTTATTATTTAGGTTCTCCAATGTTGGGTGCATGTATAATTGCAATTATTATTTACTCTTGATGGATTAAACTAGGTTTTTTTCCTCCAGATTGAGAGTAATTATTCTGTATAGGTGTGGTATTCTCCCCTAGCTAAAAAGAATGCTGAATAAAGAGAGGAAAAGCTCTACTAATCATTTGTTGTCCTGAGATATAGTTTTTAAGGAATAAATACATTGCTAGATATAGGAATCTGTGCCTACAATGGCAATGTTGCTATAACATCATGGTGTAGAACCCCAATGAATTCCATTTTGGATTTTTATGTATTAGCACTTAATCTATGCTCTGTTATACTTCAATTTCTTTTAGCTATTTTTTTCTTTGTCTCCCCATTGGATTGGATACATGCATTTCTACTGGTACCTGAATAACACCAGCCTTCTGAACAGTCTTATACAAAGATTAATTGAAAAATATGTGTATATTTCCTGTTCTACTCCTCACTGCCCTGCTTGGATGGCCTGACCCAGGGTGATGATAGTCATGGAGAGCAGACTAAACTTTGTGACCTCCATGCAGTGTATCAGGAGAGTGAGCTTCTCTTTTCCTAGTTCAAGTTCTCTAGTTTCTCGAGTTTCTTCCCAAGTAGTGGTGCCAGAGTAGGCCAGTGACACAATGTGGATATATAATCGTATAATTTTTACCTCACACGGATTCTAGCAAAATCAGAGAGAGAAGCAACAGTCCCCTAAGTATGTGGATGTCCTCTCAGAAGCATAAGCCCAGGTAAACTCTTTAAGTACCTACTCATGATACCATTTTTCTTTGCCTTATGTACCTCTCCAAAACTCCCTTCTCCTACTTCCCTCCAGGAGGAGTTAGCTAGGATATGTCACTCTAGCCCCAATTATTGTTTACTTTGTTTACTTGTAGTTTTTTTATGATTTTTCCATTTGATTTCCATTCTGATCGTTATTTTTTCCTTCCTTCTACTGACTTTGGGCTTTATTCTTCCTTTTCTAATTCCTTTATATGGTAGGTTAGGTTGTTTATTTGAGATTTTCCTTCTTTCTTGAGGTAGGCCTGTACTGCTATAAATTTCCCTCAATATTATTATATTGAGAATGGTTCAATATTAAGAAATTTCTTAGTTTATTTTATACCAGTAATAGGTCAAAGGATAAAACCCATATCATCATCTCAATAGATGCCAATATGATAAAAATTCAAATATTTGATAAAATCTAACATCCCTTCCTGATAAAAAATATCTGTTCATATGTAGTAAAGAAAGACAATTTCTTACCATATTTTTCTTAAAAATACCTATGTCAAACATACATCTAACTTCACACTGAGTGATCAAACAGTTGAGAGATTCCTATTAAAGTTATGATGAGAAAAGACCATCACTATCTCTATTTCTATTTATTACTGGTGTGGAAGTTGGAGGAAGAAGTCAACCAACACCATGGTCTTGGTTCCTTGATTCCAGTAATCTTTACCTTTACTTCACACTCTAGACTTTGTCATCATCTGGAAAAGGTCCACTGCTGACATCGTAAGTTCAAATATGTGATTCTCTAACCATTACTTTCTACCACTCCTACTCTCTTATTCCAATGCTCCCTTTCCACTCGTTCTTTAACTTCATTTCCTCCATTCCTTACCCTCTTCTATTTCCTCCAGTGCTTTTATCTCTTCCCTCATCACACTTCTTTCACTATCTAACTTACCTAGACCCTTCTGTGTATCACTTAAACCACTATTTGCTAGCATACTCCACTCTATTTCTTTGTGCTGGTACTGTGCCTATTCAGCAAACCTCCAATCCAAACCAATTCAACCACCTGCCCTCTTTGCCCCTACACACACAAACCCTGCACTTTACAGTTAGGTGCCACCACAAACCCATGGTCTCCAACCTTAGCTGGCCACCAACACTACTTGGAAGCATGTCCCTGATCAGATCTCTCAGTATCATTGTCTACCTTTCTTTCTCAACAAATAACCTTATTTACTTCACTGATTAACTGGAAGTAATTAGTCATCAGACATAAGAAGTCCTAAACTTAGAATTCCTTCTTCTAGTCCAAGATAAATTCCTGCACCTGAGATATTCTGCCTTTAAAGTGTATCATTAATAATAACTAACAATTATTAAGTACTTATTGTGTGCCAAGCACTGTGCTAAATGCTTAACGTTTATTAATCTACTTAATCCTTTCTTCCAGCAACCCTATGGCTTAAGAACTATTATTATCTCCAAGTTACAGGTAAGGAAAATGAATCCTAAAATGAGTAAAGTTGCCCAGGTCACAGAGTTAAGAAGCAGTGGAGACAGGAATTAAGCCTTAAGTCTGATGTATTCCCATGTCTATGCTTTTCTATAACCACTCTATCATTTATCAATGATAAACTTTCTTCTTTGTCTTTAACATTTTCCCTATATTGGCACTTTACTTTTAATATATAAATACACTGAATTCCTTCATACATAAAAATGCTTTCCTACATTGATCCTACATTTCACTCTCTTCACTGTATCCACATCCTTGCTTACTTTTATTCCTAGCCCAATTTTTATCTGCCTAGATCAGCACTGTCCAATAGAATTATAATGTGAACCATACGTGGGCCACACGTGTACTTTTTTAATTGAGGTATAACTAATTTACATTGTGTTAGTTTCTGGAGTACAGCGAAGTGATTGTTATATATTGGGCTGGCCAAAAAGTTCGTTCAGGTTTTTCTCTAAGATCTTATGGAAAAACCTGGATGAACTTTTCAGCCAACCCAATGTGTGTGTGTGTGTATGTGTGTGCATGTGTGTGTGTATTCTTTTTCATATTCTTTTCCATTATAAGTTATTGCAAGCTATTGAATATAGTCCCCTGTGCTATACAGTAGGTTCCTCTTGTTCATCTATTTTATATATGGTAGTTTGTGGGACTTTCCTGGTGGTCCAGTGGTTAAGACTCCAAGCTCCCAGTGCAGGAGCACAGGTTCAATCCCTGGTCAGGGAACTAAGATCCCACATGCTGCATGGTGCAGCCAAAAAATATAGATTATATATACTAATTTGTATCTGCTAATCCCAAACTCCTCATTTATCCCTCCCCCTGCCCACCTTCCCCTTTGGTAACCATAATTTGTTTTCTATGTCGTGAGTCTGTTTCTATTTTGTAAATGAGTTCATTTGTGGCATATTTTAGATTCCACATATAAGTGATATCATATGATATTTGTCTTTCTCTGACTTCATTCAGTATAATAACCTCTAGATCCATCCATTTTACTGCAAATTGCATTATTTCATTCTTTTTTATGGCTCAGTAGTATTCAATTGTATATATACCACATCTTCTTTATCCATTCGTCTGTCCATGGACCCTTAGGTTGTTCCCATGTCTTGGCTATTGTGAATAGTGCTGTGATGAACATTGGGGTGCATGCATCTTTTTGAATTATGGTTTTCTCCGGGTATATGCCCAGGAGTGGGATTGCTGGGTCATATGATATTTCTACTTTTAGTTTTATAAGGAACCTCCATACTGTTCTCCATAGTGGCTGTATCAATTTACATGCCCACCAACAGTGCAAGAGGGTTCCCTTTTCTCCATACCCTCTCCAGCATTTATTATTTGTAGTATTTTTTTAATGATGGCCATTCTGACCAGTGTGAGGTGATACCTCATTGTAGTTTTGATTTATATTTCTCTAATAATTAGTGATGTGGAACATTTTTTTCATGTGCCTATTGGCCACTTGGATGTCTTCTTTGGAGAAATGTTTATTTAGGTATTCTGTCCATTTTTTGATTGGTTTGCTTGTTTTTGTTGTTGTTGCTGTTGTTGTTATTGAGTTGTATGAGCTGTTTGTGTATTTTGGACATTAAGCCCTTGTTGGTTACATTGTTTGCAAATATTTTTTCCAAGTCCGTAGGTTGTCTTTTCATTTTGTTTATGGTTTTCTTTGCTATGCAAAAGATTGTAAGTTTGATTAGGTCCCACCTGTTTATTTTATTTCTATTCCCTTGGGAGACTGATCTAAGAAAATATTGCTATGATTTATGTCAGAGAATCTTTCGCCTGTGTTCTCTTCTAGGAATTTTATGGTGTCATGTCTTATATTTAAGTCTTTAAGCCATTTTAAGTTTATTTATGTGTATTGTGTGAGGGTGTGTTCTAACTTCATTGATATACATGCTGCTGTCCAGCTTTCCCAACACCACTTGCTGAATAGACCATCTTTTCTCCATTGTATGTTCTTTCCACCTCTGTCAAAGATTAATTGACTGTAGGTGTGTGGGTTTGTTTCTGGGCTCACTATTCTTTACCGTTGATCCATATGTCTGTTTTTGTGCCAATACCATGCTGTTTTGATTACTGTAGCTTTGTAGTGTTGTCTGAAGTCTGGGAGGGTTATATCTCCAATATTGTTCTTCTTCCTCAGCATTGCTTTGGCAATTCTGGGTCTTTTATGGTTCCATACAATTTTAGGAATATTTGTTCTTGTTCTGTGAAAAAAATTTCATGGGTAAGTTGTTAGGGATCACATTAAATCCATAGATTGCTTTGGGTAGTATGGCCATTTTTAAAATTTCTAATAGCCACATTAAAATAATAAGAAGAAACAAGTATAATTACGGTTAATATATGTTAATCCAATATATCAAAAATATTGTCATTTTAGCATGTAATCAGCATCAAAATTACCAGAGAGATATTGTACTGGGCAGCACAGGCTAAGAGCACTCCACAGTAACTGTGTTTGAGGTGGTCAACACTGATTACTTACATGCTAAATCCAGTGAGCATATTTTTTTTAGGCCACACTGTGTGGCTTGTGTGATCTTAGTTCCCTGACCAGGGATTGAACCCAGGCCCTCAGCAGTGAAAGCATGGAGTCCTAACCACTGGATACCAGGGAATTCTCCAGTGAGCATTTTTAATATTCTTACTTTACTGAATGTTATAGAACAGTTAAGACCGTTAACTACTTCCTTCTTGAAACTCTCTGCCTTTAGCTTCTAAAACACCAGTCCTTTTTGGTTTTTCTTCTACCTGTTTACTGCTTCTTAATGTCTTTTCCTTCATCTCAAACCTTACATTTTAGTCTTCCTTGGGGTTCTGTCCTTATGCAAAGGTCTACCACTGGTGGATCTTAGGCTAAAACTTTCTGAGGACTTCTAAAGTCTACCTCTGTGCTTTACTGCCTTGTTATTCCCAAGTGGGTTCTCAGCACAGACAGCATCAGAATCACCTGGGATCTTGTTAGAAATCCACAAACTCAGGCCCTGCCTCAGACCCACTGACTCAGAATCAGCTTTTTGATAAGCTCCACAGGTAATTCATGTGCATGTTAAAGTTTAAGAAGCACAGATCTCTTGGGCTATTCCATCTACTATGCCTTCCCTATTATGTCTTCCTGACAATTGTCTTGTTATTCTCTACAATTTAGATCAGTTTTCATTTCTTCTGTGAAGTCTTTTTTTTGTTTGTTTGTTTGTTTTTTTTGCGGTACGCGGGCCTCTCACTGCTGTGGCCCCTCCCGTTGCGGAGCACAGGCTCCGGGCGTGCAGGCCCAGCGGCCATGGCTCATGGACCCAGCCGCTCCATGGCACACGGGATCTTCCTGGACCAGGGCACGAACCCATGTCCCCTGCATCGGCAGGCGGACTCTCAACCACTGCGCCACCAGGGAAGCCCCTGTGAAGTCTTTTTAAAGATCCCTCTACTTTCCCCCAAATATAGAGCTAAGTACTCCCAGTTCTCTTTGCTCCCTGTATATTATATCTCTATTATAGCATCTTTGTATTGCAATTACTTTTCTACTGGTATCTTTCCCAATAGAAGATGATGTCTTTGAGGACAAGCATTTTAAGCATGTTGTCTAGGCTTTTTGGAGTCGTTCATCTTCATTTCTGCATATCACAGTTTCTTATATTAGAGGCTCAAAAACATTTGTTGAATAAATTAACTGTGGGGCCAGGGCAAATAGCTCACCCTCTGTGAGCTTCAGTTTCCTCAACTTTAAAATGGAAAAATAATGAGAGCTACCTTAATCACAACAGGTTGCTGTGAATATTAAATTAGAATATTAGCTTCCTGTTTCCTAAGTAAGGAAAATTACCTCTAAAGTCAGTAAATAGACAACTCAAGTCAATCTAAATAAGGATCTCAAAATACTTGCATATTAGTTGGTTCTTACAGATATATTCGCATTCCAACTCTTTCTGTGACAGTTATTAGGCCAAAATGCAACTCTGTTGAAATTCTGGAGTTCTTTACTTCCAACCCCTTCCCAAAATATCCTGAATTTCTTGACTGGAAATAAATATATTTTGATTTATTAAATTTTGTCACTATAAAAATATCTGGTGATGAAGAACATGATCATGACCAGTAATCTTGGACTGAGTTCCTTTCCTTAGAAGCACTGCTATATCCTTCCCCTGCTTAAAAAAGTCATATTCAGCCACAATATTTTCAAGAATTTCACAAAGAACCATGTCATATTTTGTTATCAGCTCCCTCTGAAACTTTCAGAAAATGAATAGTGAAGATTTTCCTCTGATTTTCTAGCACCTTTGTACTGCAAATTGCTCAATTATTTCTTAGAAATTTGTTTTGCACATTAATGTTTTCTTTTGTTTTCTCCTCCTGGATTTAGAGATTTGCATCATTTTCCATAAGTTGTAACTTTATTCCATCTATATTTTGTAGTGGAATAGTTTACCTCTTATTGGTCTTTTCATTTTCCGTTGATGAGTTTGTATTATATGTCTTCCTGGCTTTGTCTGCTATGAAACAGAAGGGAGCTAATGATCAGACTGGGCAAACATCCTGATCTCTAAAGGGGTTATGCATGCTGGACACTAGTGTTGCCAAGGCCAACCTGACTCTTTCTTTGTCCAATGACAATCATGATACAGAATGTTTTTCTTCTTGAGGAGAGACTGTGAGTGCATTGTAAAAGCTTTCTTTTCTAAAAGTTTAAATTGTTTTTATTTGATAACATAAGAAGCAAACATGCTTATCCAACACTGCAAACAGGTTGCCTAGCAATCTGTGAGAACAATGAGCAGATTAAAAAAAAAAAAAAGGATATAAGTCTTCCAGGGCCTGAACCAAAATGGCAGAGCAGAAGGATGTGCTCTCACTTCCTCTTGTGAGAACACCAGAATCACAACTAGCTGCTGGACAATCATCAACAGGAAGACACTGGAACTCACCAAAAAAGATACCCCACATCCAAAGACAAAGGAGAAGCCAAAATGAGATGGTAGGAGAGGCTCAATCACAGTAAAATCAAATCCCGTAACAGCTGGGTGGGTGACTCACAGACTGGAGAACACTTATACCACAGAAGTCCACCCACTGGAGTGAAGGTTCTGAGCCCCACGTCAGGCTTCCCAACCTGGGGGTCGGGAAAGGGAGGAGGAATTCCTAGAGAATCACACTTTGAAGGCTAGTGGGATTTGATTGCAGGACTTCGACAGGACTGGGGGGAACAGAGACTCCACTCTTGGAGGGCACATACAAAGTAGTGTGAGCATCGGGACCCTGGGAAAGGAGCAGTGAACCCAGGGGAGACTGAACCAGACTTAACTGCTAGTGTTGGAGGGTCTCCTGCAGAGGCAGGGGGTGGCTGTGGCTCACTGTGGGGGCAAGAACACTGGAAGCAGAAGTTCTGGGAAGTACTCCTTGGCGTGAGTCCTCCCAGAGTCTGCCATTAGCCCCAACAAAGAGCCCAGGTAAGCTCCAGTGTTGGGTTGCCTCAGGCCAAACAACCAAAAGGGAGGTAACCAGGCCCCACCCATTAGCAGTCAAGTGGATTAAAGTTTTACTAAGCCCTGCCCACCAGAGCAACAGTCAGCTCTACCCATCACCAGTCCCTTCCATCAGGAAACTTGCACAAGCCTCTTAGATAGCCTCATCCACCAGAGGAGACAACAGAAGCAAGAACTGCAATCTTGCAGCCTGTGGAACAAAAACCACATTCACAGAAAGATACACAAGATGAAATGGCAGAGGGCTATGTACCAGATAAAGGAACAAGATAAAAGCCCAGAAAAACAACTAAATGAAGTGGAGATAGGCAAACTTCCAGAAAAAGAATTCAAAATAATGATAGTGACGATGATCCAGGACCTCGGAAAAAGAATGGAGGCAAAGATCGAGAAGATGCAAGAAATGTTTAACAAAGACCTAGAAGAATTAAAGAACAAACAGAGTTAAACAATACATTAACTGAAAAGAAAACTAAACTAGGAGGAATCAATAGCAGAATAACTGAAGCAGAAGAACAGATAAGTGACCTGGAAGACAGAATGGTGGAATTCACTGCTGTGGAACAGAATAAAGAAAAAAAAATGAAAAGAAATGAAGACAGCCTAAGAGACTTCTGAAACAACATTAAACGCAACAACATTTGCATTATAGGGGTCCCAGAAGGAGAAGAGAGAGAGAAAGGACCAGAGAAAATATTTGAAGAGATTATAGTCGAAAACTTCTCTAACATGGGAAAGGAAATAGCTTCCTAAGTCCAGGAAGTGCAGCGAGTCCCATATAGGATAAACCCAAGGAGAAACATGCCGAGACACACAGTAATCACATTGACAAAAATTAAAAACAGAGAATAATTATTGAAAGAAGCAACAGTAAAATGACAAATAACATACAAGGGAACTCCCATAAGGTTAACAGCTGATTTATCAGCAGAAACTCTACAAGCCAGAAGGGAGTGGCATGATACACTTAAAGTGAAGAAAGGGAAGTACCTACAACCAAGATTACTCTACCCGGCAAGGATCTCATTCAGATTTGATGGAGAAATCAAAAACTTTACAGACAAGCAAAAGCTATGAGAATTCAGGACCACCAAACCAGCTCTACAACAAATGCAGTTCCAGGACAGATCACATCTTGGGTCACAAATCATGCCTCAGTAAATTTAAGAAAATTGAAACCATATCAAGTATCTTGTCTGACGACAATGCTATGAGATTAGAAATGAATTACAGGGAAGAAAACGCAAAAAACACAAATACATGGAGGCTAAAAAATATGTTACTAAGTAAACAACAGATCACTAAAGAAATGAAAGAGAAAATTAAAAAATACCTAGAGACAAATGAAAACACGACAATCCAAAACCTATGGGAGGCAGCAAAAGAAGTTCTAAGAGGGAATTTTATAGCTATACAAGCCTACCTCAAGAAAAAAGAAAAATCTCAAATAAACAATCTAAACTTACACCTAAAGGAACTAGAG
>NW_020173486.1:431468-460449 GCF_003031525.2 Neophocaena asiaeorientalis asiaeorientalis | reverse complement strand
TTGGAAAAGAAGAAGTAAAACTGTCACTGTTTGCAGATGACATGATACTATACATAGAGAACCCTAAAGATGCCACCAGAAAGCTACTAGAGAAAATCAATGAATTTGGTAAAGTTGCAGGGTACAAACGCTGGAGAAAGTGTGGAGAAATGGGAACCCTCTTGCACTGTTGGTGGGAATGTACATTGATACAGCCACTATGGAGAACAGTATGGAGTTTCCTTTAAAAAGCTAAAAATAGAATTACCATACGATCCAGCAATCCCACTACTGGGCATATACCCTGAGAAAACCATAATTCAAAGAGACACATGCACCCCAATGTTCACTGCAGCACTGTTTACAATAGCCAGGTCATGGAATCAACCTAAATACCCATCGACAGACGAATGGATAAAGAAGATGTGGTAGATATATACAATGGAATATTACTCAGCCATACAAAGGGACAAAATTGGGTCATTTGTTGAGACATGGATGGATCTAGAGACAGTCATACAGAGTGAAGTAAGTCAGAAAGAAAAACAAATAGCGTATATTAACGCATGTATGTGGAACCTAGAAAAATGGTACAGATGAACTTTGCAGGGCAGAAGCCGAGACACAGATGTAGAGAACAAACGTATGGACACCAAGGCGGCAAAGCCGCAGGGGGGTGGGGGTGTGATGAATTGGGCGATTGGGACTGACATGTATACACTGATGTGTATAAAAATGATGACTAAGAGCCTGCTGTATAAAAAATAAATAAAATTCAAAAAATTTTTAAAAAAAGATAAAACAAAAAAGAACAAAAGAAAAAATACAAGTCATGTAATATGATGTGACCTCTTCTTTGGGTCTTAAAGTCTAGACTTGAATTATTTACTCAGTGGGAAAGAGGTAAAAGCTTATTTCAGTTCTTCATTAAAAATAATCTAGGAGTTTGTTAATTTTTAAAAAACATACATCACACTCATTTCAGTGCGAGGTAAAGAAAGAACTCAAAATCAAACCTTTATTCTTAAGTTCTGAGTAGTTCTTAGGAACACTGACTATAAATATCTTTTCCTCTTCTTCTTTTTTAATTAGACAAACTCAATCAATTTTCACCTATGCAGTTTACTAGGTATATGAGTGTGGCCAGTTAATTCACTCTCTGTACCTGAGTT
This sequence comes from Neophocaena asiaeorientalis asiaeorientalis, assembly GCF_003031525.2. Taxonomy (NCBI): domain Eukaryota; kingdom Metazoa; phylum Chordata; class Mammalia; order Artiodactyla; family Phocoenidae; genus Neophocaena; species Neophocaena asiaeorientalis. Next base: position 459,298 of record NW_020173486.1, on the reverse strand, counting down.
TCCTCCTGAGTAAAATACAGAAAGCAAGAAAACCTTTAGGATTTTCATGAGGATAAAACTAATGTTTTAATATTTTATAACCTGGGGAGCTATACACGTTTTATTAGTAATAGAAAGCCCTCATGGAGGAGGTAGCAGTTGAATTAGAAATTAACGGATGGGCTAGATGAGCAGGATGAGGGTAACAATGTTTGAGAACATTCACATAATGCCTGCTATGTGTCAGGTGCCATGTCAGACACCTTCCCATGTCACATTTTCAAAAATTTTGAACAAAAGCAAGGAGGCTGAATTTTTAGAAAGGGTCACTGAGTAAAAGAGATTAAGGGAATAGCGCTAGAAATGTAGGCTGGAGCCAACTAGCTATGGTCACAAGTACCAAGCTCAGGACTTCCATTTTTATCCTGACAGGCAACAAGAACCATATCACTGACACTTGGCTCAGGGCACTGGCTCACCACTATAGTTGACTCTTTAACAACAGGGGTTTGAACTGCACAGGTCCACTTATATGACAGATTTTTTTTCAGTTTTCAATACTACAGTACTACACAATCCATGATTGGTTGAATCCACAGATATGAAAATATGGATATGAGGGAACCATGGATTCGGATGGCTGACTCTAAATTATTCTCGGATTTTCCATTGTGTGGAAAGGTGGCACCCCTAACCCCGCCGTTGTTCAAGGGTCAACTATACCACTAGTGGTGTTGATGAAGGCGAATTTGCTTGCTAGGGGATGGGGAGAGTCAGGGGAAACTTGTACATATGGGAGGCTCTTGCATTAGCCCAGGACTGAAGTAGCTTGGCAATCCTTTAAGATAAACAAACAAACCAGAACATTGAGTGTAAGGTAGAATTACTTTAGTTTTAATTAGAAATAAAACCTTGTATTTTTCTTTACACAGACTGCTTCTTAAAACTCTGTGGAAATGTCATCATGTGAAGTCTACTTAGACTAGCAATCAGTTGGGCCTGGTTCCAGACTTGACATCTATGCCGAGAGAATTCAGGATGCACGCTTAACCTCGCATTTCTGTATTGTTCCTCATCTCTTATTGTCTGGACCCCTGGCTTTGTCATGTATGGAACAAGAAAATGGCAGTTTCTGGGAGGAATGATCTTTGAACAGCATTTAAGGAAGGGAATGAAGATTCTAAGTTGGCATGGATAAGTTTTATTCATTCTTCAACTGTTCCACCTAAAGCTCTGTTTACGGGTTGAGAATTGTCACCTTTGCAAATAGGCCACATTTGAAAAGCTCATCTGGGAATCTGTAGAGTCTTTTCACAGTCCTCAAGTGAACATCTTGACAGGCCATGAGGAAGCAACAGGACAGAGAGTCACGCCTCAGCAGTATACTTGGTCCAGTGTGACCAGAAGTCCCTCAGACACAGTCAAGTAGCAGAAGCACAGTACTCCAATCAGCAAGATGATCAGCCATCATGTAGCTGCCTCCTCACACCACATCCAAAAATGTACCTAACAGATGGCTGGTTACCATATAGAGACGGGTACACCTGCCTTCCTGAGCTGCACATAGGAACATGTGCTACTGAATATGCAGAACATTTCAGAGCCAGCCTGCTCCAGGGCCCAGCAGTTGCTTACGGCATGCAAATTTGAAAGGGAGATTCCAAGAAAGAAACCTTTCATTTCATTAGTGCCGACAAAGATTCTCCCTGATGGTTCTCTTTATTAATTTTGTATCCCATGCCCTCACCAAGATGCAGAGACTTCGGCACCACTAGTAGAGAAATGTCCACTTACAAAGCAAAGCACTATTTGAAGCCCAAATGCCTCCCTGAGAGCTGCTTTGCATTGACCCTGAGAAAGTGGAATGGATGACTTGTTTTTTACTTTAAGAAGATTTTATACACTTTTGCCAAGGTCTTTAATGAGTGGCAGTTGGTCTTTGCTTTAATGGAAGATCAGTGGAAAGTCTTTGTGTCGTGAATATCAGCACTTATATTTTGGATTTTGAGACTGAAAAATTGCTTTACCAAACTTCTCTGTCCTGCCACTCAAGGCAGTGGCAAGGGCAGGCAGTGTGTGTGGGGAGGGGTGAAAACTACTATATTTAAAATAGTATACTATTTTACTATACTTATAGATAACCAACAAGGACCTACTGTATAGCACAGGGAGCTCTGCTCAATATTCTATAATAACCTAAATGGGAAAAGAATTTGAAAACAAATAGATACTTGTATATGTATAACTGAATCACTTTGCTGTACACCTGAAACTAACTTAACATTGTAAATCAACTATATTCCAATATAAAATTAAAATTTTAAAAATAAAAAAAAATTTTAATAAAATAAAATAAATGTCAGCCACAGAAAGATAAGGATTCATGTTGATTTTTCAGATCATAAAACCAGCTATAAAACCAAATTTGATAAAACATGCAGCATTCTCCACATAAGAACACAAATAGACTTAGCATGGTGCTTCTTCCTTCTCCTATTAAGGGCAAAGGGAAGACCTATTTAGATGTTCTAAAAGGAATCAATAAAAATGAATGAGCAAGGGAAAACATAGCACACAGTCTAAGCACACACAATTTGCCGAAATCCAGCTCAAGGTAATTACATGAAGCCCTTTTCTTCTCTACATCACCCCCTAATGATAACACATTAAAGCCAGGCCTCTCACACTTATATGCCTAGACATGGCCCTCAAACATATACATGGAGTAACTTCCTAGAATGTTACATTAACTTGAAGATTTGGATTGGAAAGGCATTATTGTATTAAAATAAAAATAGACATAATGTGAGATAGAATTTTTAAATCATGTATTTTTTAAAATAATGAAAATCTTCAAAAAGCTTGGGGCTTACATCTGCTGCATCAGGTCATATGTAAGTCCAGCCAAGGTACACATTCTCATTCCTCTGTGTGGAAGAATTTTCAAATCACTGCAATGAATATAATTCCCCAGTCCCTGGGGATTCTCTTGCATCTTTAAGCCATACAAATGTTTTTCTGATCTAACCTTTATCAGACTACCATTGGAAAAAAGCCTTCTCTAAAATGGGGTTCAAACTGGAGAACTTGGAGTCTGAAAACAAAATTCTCTTTAAGCATGTATAGCAGTTATTTACTCATTATTCTAATTTTATAGATGAGAAAACAGAGGCTTATAGATATCAAATGACTTACTCAGCTAGTAAGCAAAAGAACTGTGACTCAAACCTACGTTGTTTCCCGGAAAGGTGTGCCCACAGCATTCTGCTCCACAGGGAATGTGCTGCCTCATGTCAAGGTCACAGCTAGTCAGGAACCCTTTCAAAATATCTGCGTCTTTATTCCTGTCCTGCCCCTAGGTTCTTCAGAACACTTTTTTTTTTTTAGATTCCATATATATGTGTTAGCATATGGTACTTGCAAAAACTCCATTTTAATCCTGAAGTGATATGTCACGATGCTGCTTCTGACAACAGACTGACCTGAAGGACATAGAGATTGTCTCTGAAGCAAATATCTCCTCAAAGTTTCATCTTATCCTTGGAGAGTCAGTACAAAGATAAGACGGCAAAGAAAATTCCTTTGCCCAGTAGTTAAAAGTTTTACCCTAGCTTCACTCAAAGCTTTTGCCTCTAGTTTCTCATTTAAAAAAAATAAAGTTGGGGCTTCCCTGGTGGCGCAGTGGTTGAGAGTCCGCCTGCCGATGCAGGGGACACGGGTTCGTGCCCCGGTCTGGGAAGATCCCACATGCCGCGGAGTGGCTGGGCCTGTGAGCCATGGCTGCTGTGCCTGCGCATCCGCAGCCTGTGCTCCACGGCGGGAGAGGCCGCAGCAGTGAGAGGCCTGCATACCGCAAAAACAAAAACAAAAACAAAAAAAAAGAACAAAAAAATAAAGTTGAAAATAACCACAGCTGATACTATGATTGGATAATAATAATGCTTGCCTTTATGTTCTAAATATAGAACAGGTTTTGTGCTAAGTGCTAACTAAGCCTAGAAAATTCAGGAGGGGCTTCCTGGAGGAAGTGACATTAGATTTGTGTCTTAAAGTAAACAAAAGGATTTGATATAGAAAAAGGAAAAACACTCCAGACCAATGAAATAGCATGGTATACTGGGAGAAGTTCAGTGTTGAAAAGGTTAGAAAGGTAGGCTAGAATCAGTTTGTGAAAGGTCCTGCTCACTGGGTAAGGATTTTGGATTTCATCCTGAAGAAAACAGAGAATGATGAATTTTATGCAGGTTGGTGCCATGTTCAGTTTTGCTAGTTCAGAGCAGCACTCCATGAATGAGATGGAAAATGAAATGGAAGGGTACGAGAACATGGAGATAGAGGAGCAACTGGAGGCAGGTAATCAGACTGAAGGCTACTATAAGTAAAACACTCATAATAATATAAGTAATGATTACACCAATATTTACTTGAACTCTAGCTATATGCCACTTGCTATGCTAGGGAAACAGCAATAAACAAAGCAGACCTTTTGAATGGAATCTCCAGGACTGAGTTCCTGATAACTGAGGATTTTAATGTTTCCTGGGTAATTTCTGATCCATAGCTAAGTTTGAGAAACACTGGATGAGGGCACTGCCTGCTAAATCTCATCTGTGAGTAGCAGATATTAATTCATTTAATAAATATTTATTGAGTACCTATTATGTAACATCTAGCAGAAACTGATTCCTGGAAATAATGGCTCAGGGCATGCGGCATGGTGTGGGAAGTACTCTAGATCTGGTGACTGGTGACTTCTGAAAGGAGGTAACATTTGATCTAAAAAGAGAGCTGAATGGCAGGAAGGCATGATCGAAAGGCAGTCACATTTTTTAGCTCTTTGTAAGCATATCTTCATAAAGTGTTATGTTTTACATGCATGCTTATTTATTTGCAAATGCATGCTTCTCCCAAAATCAAACTTAATGTGTGACTATACATGTGGGCATACAGGAGTACAAATGCACATGCATGCAAGCACATTCACAGACACACACACACACAATCATCTCATACTCATAAATTTAAGGTAGCCAAAACTGATTTCTTATGGAAGTATAATTTTGGAAAATTTTTAATAATTAAAGTTAATTTTTCTAAACTAGATTATTTCTACAAATAGTCTGGTAAACTAATGCCATTGTTAGTATAGACTTTGTAGAACAGACTACTACTCATAAACTTCAGGAAACATATAGCCATGTTATAAAGTTTTAGGGTACTATAGAAGAGTCAGATAATCATAACTGTCATTAGTAGTGAAAAACTTAAAATTATTTGCCATGCTAAAATATGTAATAATTTTACCATTTAAATTATGCATGAGTTATGTTAAAAGAGAAACCCAAGTGAAGTTCTGTGATTAATATGGAACCTTCAAAATTAAAACACAAGCCTTATGTTCTTACAAACTTTTATGAAATGTGGTCATAAGCCATTTAAAATACATGTATTTTGTAGTAAAGGGAGTTGTCACTTTTAAATATATAATATTTTATTAATTACTACAAAGTATAGCCTTTAAAGATGCTATACAATGCAAATGGATTTTATATTTATCTTCAAAGGGTATAGAATGTAAGTAATCTGATGCCAAAATGCAATCAATTATAGATTGTTATCTAGACATCTCAATTTTATAAAGCACTTTCTTTCCATTTGGGAATAAACAGTAAGAAACACACAGATATCACCTAGGAAATAAAGCTTTTTTTTTCAAATATGATAATTATACGAACATTCAGATAAATGATTGAATTTAATTTAATATTTGAATAGGAAAAAAACCTGATACCTTATAAATCTTAGTGTTTTTCCAATAAATTTAATAAACCATTTGCATCCCTAATGATATTAGTAATTATGACTATGAAAATGAAAGCTAAATTTATGGAGTGCCCATTATAGTATAGACATTGTGGTAAATGCTTCATATGTATGATCATGTACATCCTTGAATATAATCTTATGAGGTAGGCACCATTAGCTGTCCCCATTTTGCAAAGGAAGAAACTGAGGTTAAATATTTCATGCAAGATCATAACAGTTACCAAGTGGGATTTAAACCCATACCGTCTAATTCCACCACCTAAATGTTTAACAAGCATACTCTACTGCCTCCTATGAGCATGTCATTTGCTAAATGCTACAGAGGACACTAAGATGATACCACATATTTCTCTAAGAACTTGCAATTTTGTGGTTATGATACTAGAATCAATACTTGTGACTCAAAGCAGAATGCAATAATTGTCAAAACTGATGCCCTTGTTTGCCCCTAATTGTTCTCTTAGAACAAAAATGACTATTTCATACAAAACATTAAGTGGTGTAGTTGTTTCAGACTTGGGAATACAGGAATTCTTATGGAGGAAGTGAGATTTGAGTGAGGTTTTCAAGAAAGAATGAAAACGATATCCACAGAAAAATATGAGGCGGCAAATAAATGTCAGAAAAAGGGAACAACCAGAGATAAGACATGAAAATGAGAGTACAGAACAAATTCAGGAAATATATTAATCCATTCAACAATTACTGCAAACTAGAATGTACTACACACCAGTCACTGTTCTACACCTGGAGGACAAGTTACAAACAAGATTACCAAAGATCTGACCTCATGGAGCTTCATAAATTCTAATCAGAGGAGACACTCAACAAAACAAATAAATAAACAAGAAAACATGCTGTAACCATAAATAACACAGAGAGAATTAAAATAAAGTATTGAGAAAGACAGAGATGGAGGGGGTGCTAGTTAGATTAGGTGGGTACAGAAAGCCTTTCTGAAAACATTGATCTAAGTAAGGTAAAAAGAACTGCACCTGGTGAAACACTACTTTATGTGCTTGATCCTAGGAAGAAGTAAAATACACAGTAGATGAGATGGACTGATGTGTTTGGGGTCTCACCAGACCCAGCTTCATGATGTTCTAGGAGTGGTGCATGTGGAGCCCATACAGTGCCTTAAAAAAGGTACATTTGGGGCTTCCCTGGTGGCACAGTGGTTGAGTCCACCTGCCGATGCAGGGGACATGGGTTCGTGCCCCGGTCCAGGAGGATCCCACATGCCACGGAGTGGCTGGGCCCGTGAGCCATGGCCACTGAGCCTGCGTGTCCAGAGCCTGTGCTCCGCAACGGGAGAGGCCACAACAGTGAGAGGCCCGTGTACCGCAAAAAAAAAAAAGGTACATTTGTTCTGGCCAAGTCAGCCAAGTACATAACAGCAAAGTCTTGCTACATGCCCAGTGTTGGAGACGCGATCTCCTCTCAGCACCAGGAGTCACACTCCATACTCAATTACTTCTTGTTTCTCCTGGCTTTGAATTTTCAACTTGTTCTTATCATGATGTTTTTGCCTTGACCATTCAACACTACACCCCTTCTGTTCTCTCTTCTGCTTAGGATCTAGGCTTTCCCCAAGATAACATTCTTCTCTCCAGTGTAGTTCAGTAAAATACCTTGGGTTGTGACTCTTCAGGCTTGATCCACCCCCAAGTGCTCTCTCTCTCATATGCTGACTCCATGGAGACAGCTTTCCATCTGACCTGTCTCAGCCTTGCTGGACACTCTGATGATAATTGTAACAATATAACTATTAACATTTGTTTACTGAGCACCTACCATGTGCCAATCCTCTCAACAGCACAGTGAGATAGGTATTATTATTATTCCATTTTCTTATAGCTGATGAAATAAGGCTCAGACAGTTGAGGAATCTGCTCCAAGATCACAGAGTTTATAATCAACAGAACTTAGCATGGGTCTGAATACAAAGCCTATGTTATTAACCACTGTGCTATATCAGAGCTTCTCAAACTATATAATGTGCCACTTCATCACCAGGGAATTTTGTTAAAATGCAGATACAAATTCAGTAGGTTTGGAGTGGGACTTGAAGATATTCATTTCTAAAAAGCTCTCAGGAGATGCCAATGCTGCTGGTTCCATGCAGCTGACTTTGTGGAACAAGGGACTACATGGGGTGGAGCATTTCAACGAAACTGGTGTTTTGGCAATGTCTTCCATATGCAATTTACAGAAGAAATGCTATAAATCCACCCTTCCACATCTGAGTATTTTTTATGGTAGGTGAGCAATGAAACTGTTGGCAGTTCCAGGTAATAACAAATGCCCCCACCATTTAGTGAGTGCTTCCTCATTTTCAGTCACTTTTCTAAGTGCTTTACATACATTAACTCACTTAACATCTACAACATTCCTACGCAGAAAGTCATACAGTAGTAAAAACAAAGGAATTGGAATTTGTATGTAGAGAATCTAGCTCTAGAGCCTACACATAAACAATATGCTGTTCTTCATCACACTCAATGGTGAAAAGCTGAAAGTCTTTCTTCTAAATTCAGGAAAAAGACAAGGATATCCATTCTTACCACTTCTACTTAACACAGTATTGGAAGTCCTAGCCACATCAATCAGATAAGAAAAAGAAATAAAAGGCTTCCAAACTGGAAGGGAAGAAGTAAAACTGTCACTATTTGCAGATGACATAATACTTTATATAGAAAACCCTAAAGTCTCCACCCAAAAACTATTAGAAATAATAAATGAATTGAGCAAAGTTGAAGTATACAAGATTAATATACAGAAATCTGTTGCTTTTCTATACACTAATAATGAACTATCATAAAGAGAAAGCAAGAAAATAATCCTGTTTAAAATCACATCAAAATGAATAAAATATCTAGGAATAAACTTAACCAAGGAGGTGAAAAACCTATCCTCTAAAAACTATAAAACACTGATGAAAGAAATCAAAGATAACATAAACAGATGGAGAAACATACCATGTTCTTGGATTGGAAGAATCAACATTGTGAAAATGACTATACTACCCAAAGCAATCTACAGATTCAATGCAATCCCTATCAAATTACCAAGGGCATTTTTCACAAAATTAGAACAAAAAATTTTACATTTTGTATGGAAACACAAAAGACCCCAAATACTGAAAGTACTCTTGAGAAAGAGAAATGAAGCTGGAGGAATCAGGCTCCCTGACTTCAATCTATACTACAAAGCTACAGTCATCAAAACAATGTGGCACTGGTAGTAAAAACAAAAATATAGATCAATGGAACAGTATAGAAAGCCCAGAGATAAACCCACACACATATGGTCACCTTATCTTTGATAAAGGAGTCAAGAATATACAATGGAGAAAAGACAGCCTATTCAATAAGTGGTGCTGGTAAAACTGGATAGCTATATGTAAAAGAATAAAATTAGAACACTCCCTAACACCATACACAAAAGTAAACTCAAAGTAGATTAAAACCTAAATGAAAGGCCAGATACTATACAACTCTTAGAGGAAAATATAGGCAGAACACTGTTCGACATAAATCACAGCAAGATCTTTTTCAATCCACCAACTAGAGTAATGAAAATAAAAACAAAAATAAACAAATGGGACCTAATTAAACTGAAAAATTTTTGCACAGCAAAGGAAACAAAACGAAAACACAACCCTCAGAATGGGAGAAAATATTTGCAAATGAAACAACTGACAAGGGATTAACCTCCAAAATATACAAAGAGCTCATGCAGCTCAGTATCAAAAAACAAACAACCCAATAAAAAAATGGACAGAAGACCTAAATAGACATTTCTCCAAAGAAGACATACAGGTGGCCAAGAAACACATGAAAAGATGCTCAACATCACTAATTATTAGAGAACTGCAAATCAAAACTACAATGAGGTATCACCTAATACTGGTCAGAATGGCCATCATCAAAAAATCTACAACCAATAAATGCTGGAGTGGTATGGGGAAAAGGGAACCCTCCTACACTGTTAGTGTGAATGTAAATTGGTACAGCCACTACGGAGAAAAGCATGGAGGTTCCTTTAAACACTAAAAATAGAGCTACCATATGATGCAGCAATCCCACTCCTAGGCATATATCTAGAGAAAACCAAAATTTGAAAGGATGCATGCAAATAGCCAGGACATGGAAGCAACCTAAATGTCCACCAACAGAGGAATGGATAAAGAAGATGTGGTACATATATACAATGGAATATTACTCAGCCATAAAAGGAACGAGATAGTACCATTTGCAGAGACGTGGATAGACCTAGAGACTGTCATACAGAGTGAAGTAAGTCAGAAAGAGAAGAATACCGCTCATGCTATATGCTGAATATTGTATAACACTGCTTATATGTAGAATCTAGAAAAATGGTACAGGTGAACTTATTTGCAAAGCAGAAAGAGTCACAGATATCAAGAACAAACTTTTGGTTACCAATGCGGGGAAGGATGTGGGTGGGACGAATTGGGAAATTGGGATTGACACATATACACTACTATGTATAAAATAGATAACTAATGAGAACCTACTGTATAGCACAGGGAACTGTACTCAATGATCTGTGGTGACCTAAATGGGAAGGAAATCTAAAAAAGAGTGGATATATGTATACATATAACTGATTCACTTTTCTGTACAGCAAAACTAATGCAATATTGTAAAGCAAATATACTCCAATTAAAAAAAAAACAGAAGAACAGAAAAAAAGAAATAGAAAGCCAACTGGAGTCGACTGGTGCTTACCAAAGGGGAGAGGGAAGGGGGGAGGTGTAAGTTAGGGGTATGTGATTAACAGGTACGAACCATTACGTATAAAATAGATAAGCAACAAAGATGTACTGTATAGCACAGGGAATTAGAGCCATTATCTTGTAGTAACCTACAATGAAATATAATCTGTAAAAATCCTGATTCACTATGCTGTATACCTGAAACTAATATACTACTATAAATCAACTACTCTTCAATTTTAATTAATTAAATGCCCATATAAATTTTTTAAAATATGCAGTTCTTAAGTATTGAAGAGGGATATAAGAGCAGTTTAGGGCAGTGGTTGTAAGAGTGGACTCTGGTACTGGATTTAAGTCTAGATTGATGACTTCTTAGCATTATGACCTTGTATATGTTCTTTAATCTTTCTGTGCTCATTTTTCCTTTCAACCACTTTCAGTTCCCTGTCCAGCATGTAAGGAAATTGAAGTTGCTACCACATCCTAAAAAATGTATAAACCTGAACAAACTGAAAAATCAACACCTCTTGTTAGATTCATCAAAGGAATGAGGTCATAGGGCAAAACACTTCCCCAAGAACACAGAAAGGGAAATACAGAAAAATCACAACTTATAGGAGCAGAAACTCATGTCCAGAAAAATCTCTATGGGAACCAGAGCAAGAATAGGAAAACCTAAATAACTGATAAATTATCAGAGGCTCTGAGTAGACAATTCTGAGAGCTAAAAATCCAAGGGGCTCCATAATAAGGGCGTCCCCACACTTTTGTAAGTTTTACCTCTAAGAACTCTATCAGGCCCTCACAGTGAATATCAGAGAAAAATCTTCTTGTGCTTCCTGCAGGGAAAGGGATAAAGGAACCATTTGGAAAATACACCAGAGCATTCTGTTTTTCTTAACAAAGTCTGCCTTCTTAAGAAGCTGTTTTAATAGAACTTAACCTGCTGGGGTTTTATCAGAGGATAATCTTCCTAGGAGAAGGGAAACACCCAATTCCAGCCCCCCTCTAGCCATCCTGTGCCACATAAAGGGGAAAAAAAGCAACACTTCTGGAGTTCATAGTTCAAAGGCAAAGGCTCACGAAAAGACTAAGACATAATCATAGGAATATAGAATGCTTCCCTTCCTCTACACTTTACCACCACATTACTAAAGTCCTATTTATAGAAGTCCCTTTTCCTAGTACATTATGTCTGGCTATCAAGAAAAACCACAAGACATACTACAGACCAAAAAACAAAGAGACAGAGAAAATATCAGAACCAAAATCAGATATGACAGATATATTGGAATTATCAGACCAGGAATTTAAAACAATTATGATTAATATGTTAAGTAATAGATAAAGTAGACATCATACAAAGACAGATGAGCAGTGTAAGCAGAGATATGGAAATTCTAAGAAAGAACAAAAAGAAATGCTAGAGATCAAAAAACACTAATAGAAATGAAGAAAGCCTTACACAGGATTATTAGTAGACTGAACACAGCTGAGGAAAGAGTCTTTGAGTCTGAGGATATAAAAATCTCCAAAACTGAAAATCAAACAAAACAAAGATGGAAAAAACAAAGCAGAACATCCAAGTATTGTGGGAAAACTATAACAGCTATAAAATATGCATAATGGAAAGACAGAAAGAAAGAAAGAAAGAAGGAAGGAAGGAAGGAAAGAAGGAAGGAAAGAAAGAAAGAAGATAAAAATTTGAAACAATAATGACTGAGAATTTCCCCCAAATTAACACCAAACAACAGATATTGGAAGCTCAGAGATCACCAAGCAGGTGATAAATGGCAAAAAGAAAACAAAAACACAACAACTAAATCTAGGCAATATCATATTCAAACTTCAGAAAATCAAAGATAAAGTCTTTGTAAGTATCCTGAGGAAACAGAAACATTACCTATGGAGGAGTAATGATAATAGTTACATGTGACTTCTCCTCAGAAACCATGAAAGCAAGAAGAGTGTGGAATAAAAGTAAAGCGTTGAGATAAAGAAAACAAACAAACAAAAAACAACCAACATACAGTTCTGTACCTTGCAAAATTGTCCTTCAAAAGTGAAGAAGAAATAAAGACTTTCCCAAACAAATAAAAACTGAGGAATTTATTGCCAGTAGACCTGCCTTGCAAGATATGTTGAAAGTAGTTCTTCAGAGAGAAGGAGAGTTAAGAAAGAGAGTTGGATTTACACAGGGAAAGGAAGAGCTGCAGAGAATGAATAAGTGAAGGTAAAATCACAACTTTTGTTTCTTAATTGATCTCACATAGCAGCTTGTTCAAAATAATAGCAACAATGTATTTGAATTTATTTATTTATTTATGTGCCCCTATATATAAGTGAAATGAATGACAATAATGATTCAAGGGAAGGGTAAAGGAGGTAGGAATTAGAATTATTTTGTTACTATAAGGTACTCACACTACCCATGAAGTGCTGTAGTATTATTTAAAAGTGGACTTGGATTAGTTGTAAATGTATATTTCAAACTCTAAGGCAACTCTTAAAATTTTTTTAAACATGTATAATTGATATTCTAAGAAAGGAGAGAAAATGGAATCATATTAAATGCTTGATTAAAACCACAAAAAGCAGACAAAGTATGGAAGACAAAAATAGGAACAATAACAAAGGCAGCAAATAGAAAACAGTAACAAATATGGTACATATTAATCCAACTATATTAGTAACGACTTTAAACATCAATGGTTTAAATACACCAATTACAAAAGATTGTCAAAAACTGTCAGCGTAGATCAAAAAATAAGACCCAACTAAATGTTTTCTACATGAAACCCATTTTAAATATAAAGACATATAGATAAAACGTAAAGAGGTAATGAAAGATATACCATGCTAACACTAATGGAAAGAAAGCTATATTAATTTCAGGAAGAGCAAACTTCAGAGCAAGGAAGGTTATCAGGGATAAAGAAGAGCATTACATAATGATAAAGTGGTCATTTCTCCAAGAAGATATAACAGTGCTTAATGGGTATGTGCCTAACAACAGAGCACCTTGATACATCAGGCAAAAACTGATAGAGCTACAAGCAGAAATAGATGAATCCACTACTATAGCTGGAGACAGTTTTCCTTTCTCTAAAATAACAATAATACTAGTACCTACTCAACAGGGTATGAGGATTCAATGAATTAACACATATAAAGTCATTAGATACTGTCTGATACATTGTAAGAACATGAAAAAATGGTAGCTATTATTATTAGTCTACGTAGAATCATTATTATTTTCTATGTTTGACACACAGTTCACTATACTAATCTGTCATTTTTGCGTCTCTTCTGGAAACCTGGTAAAAACAGAGGGGAATAGAGGAGTATAGAGATGATATATTGTTTTAAAATAGATCACAGAGTGAAACCATTTATTCTTCTATCCTCACACTCAACATGACCCCTGCTGAACTGAAGGGAGAAAGAAATTTGCTGACAGAATAGATCAATAAAATTTATTCTTCCTCACTTTCATCCCCTGCTGTTTGAATTCATCCCTTAGGCTGGGTATATGGCAGGATTTAGGAGTCAGAAGAGATGGGATCATTTCCTAGTCCCTGAGTCATATTGCCCTTTGTCCAGCCTGGACAGAAATACTGTGGAGTGGTAGGGAAAGTCGCACATGAATTCATAATGGAATTGGAAACAGAGTAAAACTACATTTAGAGCAAAAAAAATGAAAGGGAAGAGAGGGACAAAATACATAAGTTTACAATGAGGCAAGTAGGCGGCATCTTTTTGTTGCTCTTGAAAGAAATATTTGCTACATAAAATCTTCTGAAGAATTCACTCTGGAGGAAGCCTGTTTTGTTGTTGCTATGATTGTTGAGCAATTCCTGTATACGAGGGTGCATTAAGTGTAAATGGTAGTGCCCTGGTGATTAGAAGCAGGGAGGAGCTAACCTTTATTGAGTAACTACTATGGGAAAGGTGCCTAACTAAGTTTATAAATCCCCTGAAAAAAACCAGCAAGGTAAATTTTGTCCATTAGACATGAAAAAACTGAAGTGCAGAGAGTTTTAAGTGAATTGCTGAAGTTCACATAGCAAGTAAATCGCACATCTGGATTCAAACCTAAATCTGTCTGATTGCAAACTCTTTCTGATGCTTTCATACTACCTTTATTTTTTTAAAAAAATCATGCCTAAAAGGGGAATTTAGAATTCCCCTAGAAAGCCAGTATGTGATATAAAATTGTACTTCTTCATACATTTCAAGTCTTAGAATATAAGTTTTTGTTCCTGATGCCTGGAAATTTTCTTACTAATCTGAGGTCCCCTCCATCCAGAAGTCTTCAGATATGTAAGGTTGACTCCTCTGAAACTGTCCTTCTCAGGCATGCAGACTTATAGCAAAAACAACCTGGAGTTGAAATCAGTCAGTCCTGAGTTCCAATATTAGTTTCATAATTTCTCTATAACATTGGGCAAGTTTCTTAGGTTCTCTGAGCCTCAATGCCCTCCTTTTTCTTTTCTAGTTCCCTTCTTCCTTAACTCATTTGGAATAGATAAGAGGTATCTGTCATCTTATCTTTGGTCAATCCCTCAGGTGTGTTAAACATTGCCACTATAATTAAGTGTAACAATCATCGTCCAAACTCTGCGCCTTAAAGTTATTCTTACAAATCTCTGGGTTGGCTGGGTGTTTCTACTTCAACAGTATAGCCGTTGGAGGTATTCTGCCCTATGTGTTTCCTGCCAGTGCCTAGGTTAAAGGGTAAACAGCTATCCTGGAATAGCTAGGATAGTTCTCATGGTCATTGCAGACGCAGAGGAGGGCAAGCACAAACATGAATCCTCTTAAATTATAGGGTCAGAACAGGCATATTGTTACTTCTGTCCCATTCTCTTGGCTAAAGCAAGTTACAAGGCCAAACCTGGCCAAGTCAAAAAACAAGGTGTGGCAAAGTACCTTCTATGTTCATTACTGGCATAACAAAAGTGTGGATGCAGGGGAAGGTGAAGATTGAAGTTGACAAGTCAATCTCTCACCATCTTTGATACTATTTGAAATGCTCTTTATCCTTCTCAAACTTACTATTCTACTTCATCCGGAATAAAATCTTTCAATTCCTGACTTTCCACCTACAAGTTTCTGTAGCTACACTTACCATTTTCTCTTTTCTTCCAGTCTCAGATTAAGATACAACATTCAACCTGTGCTTTGAATTCCATTCCCTTCTCACGCCTCTGGAAACTATCAATTATCTCTTCTTTCTCCCACATACTCAACTTAGACTTTTTTCTTTTCTCCTTCTTTTAAAATGTCAGTTTTCCCACTCAACAACAACAAAAAAACTAAAAACAAATTTTAAAATTCTTTTGACCTAACATCTTCCATCTAGCAACTACCCTACCTTTCCCCTTCCCTTTTCAGCCAAGCATTCAAAGAGTATTATTTCATTTTTCTCATTTCATGTACTCCTCATCGTATTGAAATCTGGCTTCTTCTCCCATCTCTCTCCTGGTAACGTTCTCTCAAATGTCACTGTACATCATTCCTTTCCTGAAATGCTCTTCCTCTGGCTTACATATTACTCTCTTCCTCTACTCCTCTTAAATCACTGCATGCTCTTCCTCAATTTCTTTCACTGAATCCCCTCCTTTGCCTCGTTTTTTAAAATGTTGTTTCCTAGAGGTTGGACCGCAGTCCACATTTTATTCATTCTTTTTCACAAATGATCTATTTCCCAAGTTTTAACTATCTCTATCTTAATTTAAGATCTCTCTTCTAGTTTCCAGGTATCTCCAAATGACTATCACACAGGTAACTGAAACTGAATCTGTTCAATTCTGAATTCACTACTTCCTAGATAACACACACTGACCCTTAAAATTCACACAGGGTTAAGCTTGCCAGCTCTTCTCACTCAGTCTTCCAAACCAAACCTTTCACCCATCCTTGTTTCCTCCTTTTTGATCTCTCTACATCCAACCAGTCACCAAGTTAGATCAAATTGAAATCAGTCATTTACTACCATTGCCATACTTTAGAAGATTGTCATTTCTTGTGTGGGTTTTGTTGTTGTTCTTTGTTGATTTATTGTTTTTGTCAGGGACTATTTCAGTAGCTTCCTAACTGGTCTTTCTCCATTTTGCTTCTAGGGGTAACCTTTTTACCATCAAGTGCCAGCCACAATACTTGATATGCTTTAGGTGCTCAATGTGAGTTAGGTCTCTTCCCCTTCCTCATTCTCAAGGCAAATACATAGCACTAGACTTGGACCCAAATGAAATTCACTCTATGAATTGTTGATTCTTCTTTTGAGAAAAGGCTTTTTTGGAAGTAAAAATTAGGCTTGTTTCTGGCATCTCTGGTCTCCCATTTACTTTTTAGACCTTGTCTCCTTTATTTGGATCTCAACGTGCTTACAGTTTTTCACTTCTCTTTTTCTATCTAGTCCTTTCTTCAGGGTAATATATAATTAACACTATCAGGATGAATAAGCTTAAAGAGAATAGACCTTAAATGTTTTCACCGCACACAAAAACTGGTAAGTATGTGAGGTGATGGATGTGTTAACTAATCTTATTTTGGTAATCATTTTGCAATATAAACATATATCAAATCATCACCTTATACACCTTAAAGTCACACAGTGTTATACATCCCATCAGTCATATCTCAGTAAAGCTGGAAAAAATTAGTGCTGTGCATAGCAGAGGAATGAGTTGTTAGTTTTAGTTGCCAGGGAATATCTTCATGAAAAAGAAGTATATTAAAATACCAAATTATAGTTTTTTAAAAAACATAAAGCATGACTTCTTTCAGAAGGATTAGTATTTTAAAAGGCTCCAAAGTCTTATAGTAAAGGAGAAATTCTCTAATAGCAGAACTTCAGGGCTCTGTAATTGGTTAATGGAGGTGTTTGTGGATGGTGTTGGGGGGTGCCCTGAAATCATTGCATCTCCATGGCCTACTCCCATCTTCTTGCTGGCTCTGTATCTTGTTAAAGGTTATTGCTATAAACAGTGATTACTTTATAGTTTTCTCTTCTGTTTGGAGATGCAAGGTAGATTGCAATGGTAGCTCAAGTGCCTTCTGCCATCAGGTTCAGACAGAGTTCAGTTTCCTCCAGGGGCTCCTGAATTGTTATTTTAATTGGTCAATTATTACCCATATCACTGTTGGTGGATTACAATAAAATACCTTGTTGACTAAATAATTTTCAAAACAAATTAGAATGTGAAGGTGAACTTGATTGTAAACCTAGACTATATTTGAATTAATTTGTAAAATAATAGAATAGTGTTTAGTACAACAGCATCAATTCTGAATATATAATCATGAAACTCAATGACCTTGAACAGAGATGATGTTGGAAAAAATTAGGTTATGTGAAGAAATAATAATGACTAGTGGATGAAATTCACAAAAGATACGCTGCTAATTTTGGTTACTGATTTAAAATTTGAAGTGGCAGCAAATAGCATTATCATCTTCATTTTGTTTCCTTAAATGAAAGAATAATTAGGAAGCCAGATTAATTTACAAAACATGCTGAAATCATGGCTAACAGGCTGCTTGTATTGTTTTCTTAGAAATGAAAAGATCTCCTCTATCATGACATATTTAAAAGTCAATTTGTGCCACTGTTCTTTTTTTTCCCATCAAGTTTTCATGAAAGCCTCTTCTCTTGTTCGATCCTCAGTCTCTTCTTGTTGACAGAGGTAGAAAAGAGGATCTTTGTTTAAGAAAAAAGGTTACATGAAAAAGATTCTGGATATACTCCTAGAGCAAATGCATCCTTAGGTTCTTTACTTTGTTTCGAATGACTGAAGCATTAATTTCAGATTTACTATGTCTGAATAGTCATTAACTGAAGATAAACCATCAAAATGAAGCGTTGTGAGGAATAATACTCAAATCCTAATGTCTTTGACTACATAGATTTGATGCTGGTATATTTTTAGGACAGTAAATTTCTCCTCATTATTTTTATATTTTAGCCAGACAGACACGGATTTGAATCCCAACACTGCTTTTTACTATAAGTGATTCAGGGTAAATCTTTGATTCTATTTCCCCATTTGTAATTTTAAAATGGCATGCCTTAACATATGAGAACATTATGAATGGTTAAATAAGATAATTTATAGATATAGGTACCCTTCATATAAAAATATAGGTACTCCATAAATGCTTACCTTCTTTGCTTAATGCTCCCTCTTCCTCACATGTAAGTAATATTACTGATATTTTACAAGTGAATGAGATCTCATATTAATGTTAAATGTGTTATCTACTTCAGAGTAAGTCTTTAGGGAAACTATACTCATTTTCTAATACTGTTTCCAACACTCAAGATATCTGTAACTGCTCTTTAGAAATTCATGTCAAGTCAGTCTCCACATGAATAAACCAGTTCATTACTTCAAAACCATACCTTTTCAGCCAGAGGCAAAGAGTAAAAAATATGTAACCAAGTTTGATCATCCGCTTCAAATATTTTTTATGTTTATTCCTGTTTCTTTTTCTTTTAGGGAACTCCAAAGAAACATATAAAACTTGATATTGTCCCCAACTCATATGTCTCTTCATTTTTTTCAGCTTGTTTTTTCCTTTTCTGTGCTTTTGTTTGGGATTGTTTAGTTTCTATTGCTATGCCTTCTAGCTTACTGATCTTTGTTTCTGCCATTTTTAATCCATTAATAATGCCATCCAGTGTGTGATTTTTTTTTTTTCTTTGCGGTACGCGGGCCTCTCACTGTTGTGGCCTCTCCCGTCGCGGAGTACAGGCTCCAGACGCGCAGGCTCAGCAGCCATGGCTCACGGGCCCAGCCGCTCCGCGGCATGTGGGATCCTCCTGGACCGGGGCACGAACCCGTGTCCCCTGCATCGGCAGGCGGACTCTCAACCACTGCGCCACCAGGGAAGCCCCTGATTTTTTTTTTTCATTTGTTTTTCTCATATATGGAAGTTTGAAATTGGCTCTTATTTATGGTTTTGATATGTTTCTACTACTCTCTAAGTCATAGGCCTACCTATGTAATCTAATGTTCCACCTTAACTGTTAGTAGTTACAAATTGTTCTATACTCTGAGTTTCCTATGCATTTTTGAGTTCTGATCTTATTGATCATTTTACCAAGAGAGCTTAGTTAGACCTCCCTGATTAGTTCATATCCTCCCTAACACTTTTACTACTCCTTCAGAGCATCCATCACTGCTGTAATAATACATCTTTGGGTACAATTTAATTAATGTCTCTTTTTGATCAGTGGTATATCTCCAGCACTCAGCACACTGTAATGCTTGGCATATTGATGGTACTCAAATACTTCAACAATGTTTCCAGGAAACTGAAAAATTTAAAGATGTATACTCAATGTTGTCCAAACCCTCCAGAGTTAGTAGTGAATAACCTCACGTATATTAATAATGACCATCATGAGTCATATTTTGTGTTCATAACTTCAGAACTTGAAAATTATAATTTGTAAAAGTCTTAAGAGGCAAATATCTAATTTATTTACAGATTTTGCTGTATTTCAGAAATACACAGAACCTTAATTTTCTCTCATTTTAAACTGGGAAAAAATATAACTTTCATCTCAGGAAATCAATAAATGTATTATGCCACCTAATTACTTTGTGTTTTAGTTGCCCAGGCCAAAGTTTAGACTTTAGGAGCTACTAGTAAAGACCATTTTTATAAAGATGAACATATTTGCTATTTATTCATGATTCAGTCTTGGAAGGTTGTATGATTCTCAGAATTCATCCATTTCTTCTAGGTTGTCAAATTTGTTGGCATATAGCTGTTTATAGTAGTCTCTTATAATCCTTTGTATTTCCGTGGTATCGTTGTAACTTCTCCTCTTTCATTTCTGATTTTATTTATTTGAAACTTGTCTCCACATATTTATTTCTTTTACAGGTTTCTTCTTGTGGTTCATTTCTAGTTTCATACCATTGTGGTCAGAAAAGATGCTTGATATGATTTCAATCTTCTTAAATTTATTGAGACTTGTTTTGTGTCCCAGTATATGGTCTGTTCTTGAGAATGTTCCATGTGCACTTGAGAAGAATGTGTACTATGCTGCTTTTGAATAGAATGTTCTCTCTCTATATATTAAGTCTATCTGGTCTAAAGTTTCATTTAAGAGTGGGAAGGGGAGACCAGAGTCATAGGTGCCATAGCTGGAGGTGCCAGGGTCTTGGATTCTGCTGCCACTCCTGCCCAGTTTCCTCTGGAGACAGATGTTGCTGCAGCATGGAGTCCAGAGACATGTGCACCATCTCCACTGCTACTAGTGGATCCTCTGGTAGGCTTAGCTGCTATGGCCAGGGGCTGGAATCTCAGGCACTGCTGTTTCCCCAGTTCCTCCTACTCTATGTGTTCCAATACACCTGCCTCCAGATGTATAGATGTGTGGATCTCTCTAGCATCCTGGTGTGTTTGACAGAAAAACTTCTGTTGAGCTATGAGTGTTTTACTAGTTGTAGATTGAAGGGGAGAGACAAAGTGCTGACACCACTCCCATGCGTTTGTCTTTAAATCATATAGGAAATGAATAGAGGAATTACAAACCAAAAATTCAATAATACTGGCTTATTATATTTACCTGTACTAGTGTTCTTTGTTTCTTCACATGGCTTCAAGTTACTGTCTAGTCTTCATTAATTTCAGTCTGAGGAAATTTCTTCAGCATTTTTTTGTTTGTATTACTAGAAATGAGCTCCCTTAGTTTTTGTTTACCTGGGGATGTCTTAATTTCTTCTTCACTGTTGTAGGATTGATTTGAAGGATAGAATTTTTCAAAGACAGTTTTTTCTTTCAGAACTTTAAATATACCATACCACTGTTCCCTGGCCTCCATAAATGAGAAATCAGTTGAATCAGATTCAGAAATCAGAAATCAGATGCAGTATCCCTTTTTATATCAATCAAGGTTCTCCAGAGAAAAAGAACCAACAAGAGATAGCTAGCTAGCTAGCAACATAATAAGGAATTGTTTCACATGATTATGGAGACTGAAAATCCCATATTCAGCAAACTGAAGACACAGGAAACCCAATGGTATGATTCTAATCAGAGTCCAAAAGCCTAAGAATCAGGAGAGGTATTGGTTTAAGCTATAGTCTGAGAACCTATAGGCTCAAGACGCAAGAAGAGCTGATGTTTCTGTCCAAGTCTGAGGCAAGGAAAATACTGATGTCACAGCTCAACCAGTCAGGCAGGGGGTGTTCCTTCTTACTCATGGGATAGTCAGCTTTTTTGTTCTATTTAGGCTTTCAAGTGCTTGTTTGAGGGCCACTGACATTAGGGAGGGCAATCTGCTTTACTCAGTTTACTAATTGGAATATAAATCTCATCTAAAAACACCCTCATAGTCACACCCAGAATAACGTCTGACAAAATATCTGGGCATCCCGTGGCCCAGTCGACATACAAAATTAACCACTGCAGTTCTATACCCTTTCAATTTGGCACTCATATGCATCTCCTTAACCCATATTTAATCTCCAAATAAACACAATAACAAGATCGTAATTTCACTGAACAAAATACAGCTATCCTGCATACAACTGAATACATAATAACCCCTTACGCAGAAGAGGAGGTAAGGTCCTTGAGTAATGCTTGCTCTTCTCCTTGATACCCAATAATTTAGATACTATGTGGTAAGATTAACAATACTTAAATATATGATGTAAAGTCAATACTTCAATACATGATGTAAAGTCAATACTTCTTATGTTACATAATAAGGGAATAAGAAAGGAAAGAAAACAAAGATATTTGCTTAATATACATCCACATATTCATAACAAAATAAGAAGGAAATTCTCATGACAATTACAGTAATCATTTGTGTAACTGGTCACATGATTTAGCTGGTATTTTTAACTACCTTCTTTCACTACCCACTCTGTATTCCCTTTGCCTTCAGCAAGCACCTCAGCTGGTCGTGGTTCTTTACCTGATAGGGTGACACAAATCTTCATTACTGAGGAGTGTCTTATAGTCCTGCCAAGATGGGGTTGTATGTTTCCACTGACCTTAATCACAGGGTATGGGAATACTAAGAGATGCCCTAAGGAATCTGCTGTATTTCAGACATACTCTTCCTTACCTCCATTGTGGAGTAGTAGTGTAACTTCCCCCCGTAGTCAGGATCAATCCTTCCAGCCAACACAGTAACTCCCTTCTTTACCTGTTGATTCAGAGGCATAGAAAGCCCAAAGTGTCCCCGTAACAGTCTTAATTTCCAGTTCATTGGAATCATTGACATGTCTCCTGGTAGAAGAATTTCTCCCTTTGGAATTAAGACCTCTAGGACAGAGGAGCAAAATTTTGCTAGTGGGTCATTAGGTATAATAGTGAATGTTGCTGCTCCCATTTCCACTCCTTGATTTCTGGACCCATGAATCATGGCTATGGAAGAAAAAATACCATATACTGAAGGCTGATTTAGAGCATATATAGCTAGAGCCAGAGGACACAATGTAAACTTTGTACTCAATGGATTGTGGTTGTGCATTCTGATCTGTCTGGTGGTCTCTAAGAAGTAAAATTGTCTCTGTTTGCTGATGACATAATTTTATATAGAGAAAACACTAAAGACTCCACCAAAAATCTGAAAGAATTTAATAAAGTTTCATTCAAAACTCAGTTGTATTTCTATACACTAACAATTAACTACCCAAAGAAGAGATTAATATTAGGAAAAAATTTAACCAAGGAAGTGAAAAATCTGTACACTTAGAACTGTAAAACACTGATGAAAGAAATTGAAGAAGATACAAATAAATGGAAAGATAACCATGTTAATTGATTGGAGAACTCTATATTATTAAAATGTTCATATATACCAAAGCCATCTATAGATTCAATGCAATCTTTTCAAAATTCCAATGGTATTTTCCACAGAAATAGAAAAGAATTCTAAAATTTATATGGAACTACAAAAACCCCAAATAGCCTAAATGATCTTGAGCAAAATGAACAAAGCTGGAGGCATGAGACTGCTTGATTTTAAAATATAAAACAAAGTTATAGTAATCAAGCCAGTATGGTACTGGAATAAAAACAGACATATAGACCAATGGAACAGAATAGAGACTCCAGAAATAAATATACATATTTATGGCCAACTGGTCTTCAACAATGGTGCCAAGAATACACAATGGAGAAAGACAGTCTCTTCAATAAATGGTGTTGGAAAAACTGCATATTCACTTGCAGAAGAATGAATTTGGGCCTTTATCTCATACCATGTACAAAAATAACCTCAAAATGGATTAGAGATTTAAGCATAAGACCCAAATCTGTAAAGCTACTAGAAGAAAACATAGGAGAAAAACTCCTTGACAGTGACCTTGCAATGATTTTTAGGACTTGCTGCCGAAAGCTCAGGCAGCAAAAGCAAAAACAGACAAGTGGGACTACATCAAAATAAAAAGTTTCTGTACAGCAGAGGAAATAATCAACAAAATTAAAAGCAACCTATGGAATGGGAGAAAATATTTGAAAACCGTAATTCTGATAAGGGGTTAATATTCAAAATACATAAGGATGACATCTAACTCAATAGTAAAAAAAAAAAATAATAATAATCTGATTTTAAAATGTATAAAGGACCTGAATAGTCATTTTTCCAAAGAAGATATACAAATGGCCAACAGATGAAAAGATGCTCAGTATCACTAATTAGCAAGGGAATGTAAATCAAAACTGCAATAAGTTATAACTTCACACCTGTTAGGATGGTTAATATCAAAACGTCAGAAGATAACAAGTGTTGTCAAGTATGTGGAAAAAAGGGAACCCTCCTACACTGTTGGTGGGAAGTAAATTGGTACAGCCATTATAGAAAATAATATGGAGGTTCCTCAAAAAATGTAAAACAGAGCTAGCATTTAACCCAGCAATCCTACTTCTGGGTATATATCCAAAGGAAGTAAAATCACTATCTCGAGAAGATATGTGCACTCCCATGTTCACTGCAGCATTATTCTCAATAGCCAGCCATGGAAACAACTTAACTTATCCATTCATAGATGAATGGATAAAGAAAATGTGGTATAGATATACAATGGAACATTATTTAGTCATAGGAAAGAAGGAAATCCTTCCAATTGCAATAACATGGATGAACCTGGAGAACATTATGCTTAGTGAAATAAGCTAGACACAGAAAGACAAATATTGTGCAATCTCTGATCTCACTTTTATGTGAAATCTAAAAAAAAATAATAATAAAAGTTGATCTCATAGTAATACAGAGTAGAATGGTGGTTGCCAGAAGTTGGGGGTGGTAGAAAAGAGGAAATTTTTTTAAAACGAAGTCAAACGGTAGCTGCCAAGGACTGGAGCCACTAAACTGTACACTTAAAAATCATTAAAATAGTACACTTTGTGTTTTGTGCATTTCACAATAAAAATATGTAAACAAATTTTTCTATTTTATCCAGGTTGTCAAATTTATTGCCCTAAAATTATTCACAGTATTTCCTGTTATCTCTTTAATTTTGTAGAATTTGCAGTGATGGCCACTCTTTTGTTCCTGATATTGGTAATTTGTGTTTCCTCTCTTTTTATCTTTTTTCAGTCTAGCTAGAGTCTTACCAATTTGATGGATATTAAAAAGAAAAATCTTTTGGCATCATTGATTTTTTTCTCTATTGTTTATTCAGTTAATATTTTATCAGTTTTGCTCATGTTTCTATGATTTCCTTTTACCTTTTTTACTTTGGATTTAATTTCTTCTTCCTAATTATTTTACATGGGAGCTGAAATCACTGATATCACATCTTCCTAATTTTCTAATATAATTATTTAAAGCTATGGTTTTCCCTCTAATCACTGCTTTAGCACTACCCCACAAAGGTTAATGCGATATATTTTCATAATCATTCTTTTAGGAATAGTGTCTAAACTCTCTTGGGATATCCTCTTTGTCTCTTGTGTTATTTAGAAGTACACTGTTTATTTTCCAAATATTTGGTGCTGTCCTACTTGATACTATTATTGATTTTTAATCTATTTATGCTAAGAGAACATAATCTGTATTATTTCAGTCTTTTAATAGATAATTAGACTTGTTTTATTACCAATCACATTCTATCCTAGTCAACATAACGTGTGCCCTTCAAAAGAATGTGTTATCCTGCCCTTGTTGGGCACTGTGTCCTATAAATATCAATTACGTCAATGTAGTTAATAGTGTTGCTCAGAACTTCGTCTTTACATTTTTTTGGTGGCGGGGGGGAGATTAGTTTTTCTATAAAACTCCAGGATATGGGTGTGTTAAACCATAAATGCAGAAGTCTCTATTTTCTCCTAATTTCTGTCAATTTCTTCCTATTATTTTTTAAAACTCTGTTAATAGATGCACACTCATCTATTATAGTTGCACCTTCCTTAATTGGCACTTTTATCATTATGAACTATTCTTTTTTTTTTCAACATCTTTATTGGAGTATAATTCCTTTACAATGGTGTGTTAGTTTCTGATTTATAACAAAGTGAATCAGCTATACATATACATATGTTCCCATATCTCTTCCCTCTGGCGTCTCCCTCCCTCCCTCCCACGCTCCCTATCCCACCTCTCTAGGTGGTCACAAAGCACCGAGCTGGTCTCCCTGTGATATGCGGCTGCTTCCCACTAGCTATCTCTTTTACGTTTGGTAGTGTATATATGTCCATGCCACTCTCTCTCTTTGTCACAGCTTACCCATCCCCCTCCCAGTGTCAAGTCCATTCACTAGTAGGTCTGTGTCTTTATTCCCGTCTTACCCCTATGTTCTTTATGACTTTTTTTTTAAGATTCCATATATATGTGTTAGCATACGGTATTTGTTTTCCTCTTTCTGACTTACTTCACTCTGTAGGACATACTCTAGGTCCATCCACCTCACTACAAATAAATCAATTTCGTTTCTATTTATGGCTGAGTAATATTCCATTGTATATAAGTGCCACATCTTCTTTATCCATTCATCTGTTGATGGATACTTAGGGTTGCTTCCATGTCCTGGATATTGTAAATAGAGCTTCAACGAACATACTGGTACATGACTCTTTTTGAATTATGGTTTTTTCAGCATATATGACCAGTAGTGGGATTGCTGGGTTGTATGGTAGTTCTATTTGTAGTTTTTTAAGGAACCTCCATACTGTTCTCCACAGTGGCTGTATCAATTTACATTCCCACCAACAGTGCAACAGTGTTCCCTTTTCTCCACAACCTTTCCAGCATTTACTGTTCCTAGATTTTTTGATGATGGCCATTCTGACTGGTGTGAGAAGATATCTCATTGTAGTTTTGATTTGCATTTCTCTAATGACTAATGATGTTGAGCATTCTTTCATGTATTTGTTGGCAATCTGTATATCTTCTTCGGAGAAGTGTCTATTTAGGTCTTCTGCCCATTTTTGGATTGGGTTGTTTGTTTTTTTTGTTACAGAGCTGCATGAGCTGCTTGTAAATTTTGGAGATTAATCCTTTGTCAGATGCTTCATTTGCAAATATTTTCTCCAATTCTGAGGGTTGTCTTTTAGTCTTGTTTATGGTTTCCTTTAGAGAATGGACTTGAGGATGTGGGGAGGGGGAAGGGTAGGCTGTGACAAAGTGAGAGAGTGGCATGGACATATATACACTACCAAACATAGAATAGATAGCTAGTGTGAAGCAGCCACATAGCACAGGGAGATCAGCTCGGTGCTTTGTGACCACCTAGAGGGGTGGGATACGGAGGGTAGGAGGGAGGGAGATGCAAGAGGGAAGAGATATGGGACCATGTGTATATGTATAACTGATTCACTTTTTTATAAAGCAGAAACTAACACACCACTGTAAAGCAATTATACTCCAATAAAGATGTTAAAAAGATAAAAAATAAATTTTAAAAAAAGCTTTTAAGTTTCATTAGGTCCCATTTGTTTATTTTTGTTTTTATTTCCATTTCTCTAGGAGGTGGGTCAAAAAGGATCTTGCTGTGATTTATGTCATAGAGTGTTCAGCCTATGTTTTCCTCTAAGTTTGATAGTTTCTGGCCTTACATTTAGATCTTTAATCCATTTTGAGCTTATTTTTGTGTATGGTGTTAGGGAGTGCTCTAATCTCATACTTTTACATGTACCTGTCCATTTTCTCCAGCACCACTGATTGAAGAAGCTGTATTTTCTCCAGTGTATATTCTTGCCTCCTTTATCAAAAATGAGGTGACCATATGTACATGGGTTTATCTCTGGGCTTTCTGTCCTCTTCCATTGATCTATATTTCTGTTTTTGTGCCAGTACCATACT
>NW_020173486.1:430161-430424 GCF_003031525.2 Neophocaena asiaeorientalis asiaeorientalis | reverse complement strand
TCTGTGCTTCCTGGACTTGATTAACTATTTCCTTTCCCATATTAGGGAAGTTTTCAACTACAATCTCTTCAAATATTTTCTCAGTCCCTTTCTTTTTCTCTTCTTCTTCTGGAACCCCTATAATTCGAATGTTGGTGTGTTTAATTTTGTCGCAGAGGTCTCTGAGACTGTCCTCAGTTCTTTTCATTCTTTTTTCTTTATTCTGCTCTGCAGTAGTTATTTCCACCATTTTATCTTCCAGGTCACTTATCCGTTCTTCTGCC
>NW_020173486.1:429773-429986 GCF_003031525.2 Neophocaena asiaeorientalis asiaeorientalis | reverse complement strand
CTATTCTATTTCCAAGATTTTGAATCATCTTTACTATCATTATTCTGAATTCTTTTTCAGGTAGACTGCCTATTTCCTCTTCATCTGTTAGTTGTGGTGGGTTTTTACCTTGCTCCTTCATCTGCTGTTTTTCTGTCTTCTCATTTTGCTTATCTTACTGTGTTTGGGGTCTCCTTTTTGCAGGCTGCATGTTCGTAGTTCCCGTTGTTTTTG
>NW_020173486.1:429289-429660 GCF_003031525.2 Neophocaena asiaeorientalis asiaeorientalis | reverse complement strand
AGGCAGCCTCTCTGCTAATGGGTGGGGTTGTGTCCCTGTCTTGCTAGTTGTTTGGCATAGGGTGTACAGCACTGTAGCTTGCTGGTCGTTGATTGAAGCTGGGTCTTGGTGTTCAGATGGAGCTCTCTGGGAGATTTTCACCGTTTGATGTTACATGGAGCTGGGAGGTCTCTGGTGGACCAGTGTCCTGAAGTTGGCTCTCCAACCTCAGAGGCACAGCTCTGACTCCTGGTTGGAGCACCAAGAGCCTTTCATCAACATGGCTCAGAATAAAAGGAAGAAAAAGAAAGAAAGAAAGAGGATAAAATAAAATAGAAAAAGAAAGATAAAATTAAAAAGTTATTAAAAACTAAAAAATTATTAAGAAAAAC
>NW_020173486.1:428826-429077 GCF_003031525.2 Neophocaena asiaeorientalis asiaeorientalis | reverse complement strand
AGCTCTCTGGGAGATTTTCACCGTTTGATGTTACATGGAGCTGGGAGGTCTCTGGTGGACCAGTGTCCTGAAGTTGGCTCTCCAACCTCAGAGGCACAGCTCTGACTCCTGGTTGGAGCACCAAGAGCCTTTCATCAACATGGCTCAGAATAAAAGGAAGAAAAAGAAAGAAAGAAAGAGGATAAAATAAAATAGAAAAAGAAAGATAAAATTAAAAAGTTATTAAAAACTAAAAAATTATTAAGAAAAAC
>NW_020173486.1:417992-428741 GCF_003031525.2 Neophocaena asiaeorientalis asiaeorientalis | reverse complement strand
TGGATCCCGGGAACCTGGCAGTGGCGGGCTGCACAGGCTCCCGGGAGGGGAGGTGTGGATAGTGACCTGTTCTCGCACACAGGCTTCTTGGTGGCGGCTGTAGCAGCCTTAGTGTCTCATGCCTGTCTCTGGGGTCTGAGCTGATAGTCGCGGCTCGCGCCGTCTCTGGAGCTCCTTTAAGCAGCACTCTTAATCCCCTCTCCTCTCGCACAAGTAAACAAAGAGGGAAGGAAAAGTCTCTTGTCTCATTGGCCGGTCCAGACTTTTTCCGGGACTCCCTCCTGGGTAGCCGTGGTACACTAACCCCTTCAGGCTGTGTTCACACTGCCAACCCCAGTCCTCTCCCTGCGACCGAAGCCCAAGCCTCAGCTCCCAGACCCGCCCGCCCCGGCGAGTGAGCAGACAAGCTCCTGGGCTGGTGAGTGCTGGTCAGCACCGATCCTCTGTGCAGGAATCTCCCCGCTTTGCCCTCTGCACCCCTGTTGCTGTGCTCTCCTCCCCGGCTCCGAAGCTTTCCCCCTCCACCACCCGCAGTCTCCGCCCACAAAGGGGCTTCTAGGGTGTGGAAAGCTTTCCTCCCTCACAGCTCCTTCCCATTGGTGCAGGTCCTGTCCCTATTCTTTTGTCTCTGTTTTTCCTTTTTTCTTTTGCCCTACCCAAGTACGTGGGGAGTTTCTTGCCTTTTGGGAGGTCTGAGGTCTTCTGCCAGCGTTCAGTAGGTATTTTATAGGAGAACTCCATGTGTAGATGTATTTCTGCTGTATCTGTGGGGAGGAAGGTGGTCTCCGCGTCTTACTCTTCCGCCATCTTCCTCAACTCCCCCCTTCTTTATTTTTGGTAATACTTTTTACGTTGAAATCTATTTTATCTGATATTAATATATCTACTCCAGCCTCCTTATCCTTATTCTTCACATAGTGTATCTTTCTGCATTCATTTACTTTCATTCTGTATTTGTCTTTAGATGTAAAGTGTGTCTCTTTCAGACAGAATATAAATGTGTCTTTTTAAAAAGCGTATTCTCCCAAATTTCCTTTTAATTGGGGTATTTTGCCTATTAATATATAATGTAACTGTTGATATTGGTGAATGTTATAGCCTGAATTGTTTTCAACCATCATTTTCTCAAGTAATTTTTCTGTCCCATTCTCTCTCCTTTGTTCTGGAGTGCCAATTACACATATATTGGAAAGTCTGGTATTATCCTTTAGTTAACTGACATTTTATTTATTTTCTAATCTTTTGTTTCTCTTTATCCACATTGATTAATTTCTATTGCTTTATTTTACAGTTCATGTATTCTTGTCTCCCATCTCCATTTAGCTGTCAAATTCATGTAGGGAATTTTTAAAATTTCAGATACTATATTTTCCAGTTCTGGATATTCTATTTGGTTCCTTTTTATAATTTCTATATCTCTGCTGAGGTATCCTGAGTTTTCATTTATTACAAACATACTTTGTCTTGCTCAATTATGGGTTTTTATAATGGCTTAATTTTAAGTTTAGGTTTTTTTTTGTTTTTTTTTGTTTTTTTTTTGTTTTCGGTACGCAGGCCTCGCACCACTGTGGCCTCTCCCGTTGCGGAGCACAGGCTCCGGACGCGCAGGCTCAGCGGCCATGGCTCATG
Source organism: Neophocaena asiaeorientalis asiaeorientalis (assembly GCF_003031525.2). Lineage (NCBI taxonomy): Eukaryota > Metazoa > Chordata > Mammalia > Artiodactyla > Phocoenidae > Neophocaena > Neophocaena asiaeorientalis. Next base: position 427,112 of record NW_020173486.1, on the reverse strand, counting down.
GGCCCAGCCGCTCCGTGGCATGTGGGATCTTCCCGGACCGGGGCACGAACCCGCGTCCCCTGCATCGGCAGGCGGACTCTCAACCACTGTGCCACCAGGGAAGCCCTATAATGGCTTAATTTTAAATCCATGTCTGCTACTACCAATGTCTAAGTCATCTTGGAATAAATCTTGTTTGATTTTTCTTTTCTTTTGATAATGTGTTTCATTTTCTTGGTTTTTTTTTAATGCATATCAATTTGAATTTTATTCTGAACATTACAAATACTAAATGTGGAGATTTTGTATTCTGCTAATTTTCTATGATGAATATTTCTTCTTTCGTTTTATCATGTAATTATCTTGGCTGGATTGAACATCAAACACTTTTTCTTGAGTAGCAAATCTGGTTTCACATCAATCTTTTGTCTTTGCTTAAGCAGCTTTTATTCTATGCCATGCATGCTTGCTTAAAGGGTCAGTCAGAAACGTGGTTAGACTGAATTTGGTTATCCTCAGTCTGGCTCTTCCCTTAGATTCTCTCATTCTAATCAGCAGCCATGGTTTCCATGATTTCAATTTCCTGGATTCTTTGGCCAGAAAGGCTATGGTTTTCTCACTAGTGCCTCTACCACCTTATGCACCACATAAGCAGCTGCACTTAGTTTTGGGATAAAATTCACAAAAGCTGGATCTTACTTCATACAAATACACACCTCCCTTCTTCTGAAGATATACTCCTTACCAGAATCTGTCTGCTTCTGTGACACTCCAGTACCTTCAGGTAGTTGCTTGCTATATTAGGTCCAGATGTTATAAATATTTTCTGCAGGGGACTTTGTCTGGTAGGGTCTAGTCTGTCCTCACAGAAATGAGAAATTCTCCAGATGGTTTTTATTTGATTGAACTGTAGCGTTTGAGTGGGTAGTGGTGATAAACTGGAAATATGCAGTTGAAATTTTCTTGTAAAAGTTCCTTGAATTTTAGGTTGTGGAGTTTGTGCTCAATTTGGAAGGTAATGAGTAACCAGGGCATGGAAAGCTGGAGTTATGTTCTTTTAAAATACCTGTTTTAGTAAGCTTGGGCTGATATAACAAAATACCATAGACTGGGTGGCTCATAAACAACAGAAATTTATTTCCCACAGTTTTGGAGGCTGAAAGTCCAAGATCACAGTGCCAACATGGTCAAGTTCTGGTGAGGGCCCTATTCTGGGTTGTAGCCTGCCTACTTCTCTGTGTATCTTTACATAGGGGAAATAAAGGAAGTTTGGTTTCTAGCCTCTTCTTTAAAAGGCACTAATCCCATTCAATTCTGCTTTCATGACATAATTACTTCCCAAAGTCCCTACCTCCAAATACCATCACATTGGGATTAGAGAATTTGGGTTGGGGAGGATAGGACACAAACATTCAGTCAATAGCAATACCTATATGTTTAACTTAATTAGTGTACAAAAAAGGCATTTGTGAGAATAGATGTGTTTGGAAACTTTTTCTGTACTGATATGTGTTCTCTCAAAGTCTTTGAAGAGATTCCAATGAGAAACACAGAAGAATTACAAAACACACTTTCCTTCTTCCTAGGACAACCAACTCTGAGGCGGGAGTAACAGGAAGCCAGCACAATGAAATTCAGTAACTGACTTTCAATTTCGCAGATCATAATTCTGAACTGACAGGAAGCAACGGGACTGAAGCTAAGGCCCTTTAGTGAAGATGGACCAGTAATTATGTGGGGTGCTGCATGTTCTACTTTTGTTTGCTAAATAATAGAATACTCTGGGGTGCTCTCATAATTACATCATAGTCACTCACTCAATGTACTCCATTAGCTACCAACCTTGAACATTTTGAGTTGTTTCTTGCCAGGTAAATGAAAATGATGGAAGAAAACAATTACCCTAAATTATATGAAACCCTTAGGAAAAATTAGTTTTATTAAACTGATGTCTGAGTCATCGCAGGTACTGTTTTGAAAGATGTCCTGTAATTTGGTTTTATAAAAGAGCCTTCTTTTTGTTGTTTATTAATTAGCAGCAGGGTAACCAATGTTGTGTAGCAAAGGGACAATGAAGAAAGAGGTTTGGGAGAAAGAGTAATTTTATGATTAGGCTTTTATTCTTAATCATCCATTAGTGAAACTCCCAAGGATAGCAATGGCACAGTGAAAGCTGAATTAAAGTGGCAGTGAAAGCTGAAATCAGCGAAAATAGTAGTCTGCTACATTTAAGATATAACAGAGGCAGCAGTGCATCGAGGTTAGAGTGAAGGTGAAAAAGAAAAAATATATGTAATAGGATACAATTGAAAAATAGATTTCTTTGTGGTTACCACCCTGGAATGGGAACAATTACTACCTTGCAAAGAGATTTTTACTTTATCACTTCTGTTCACCTCAAGGGACAATGAAGGCAGGTTAACATGGTCCACAGGGCCTCAGGAAAGCATTTATAGTCATGAGATTGCATTTACTTTTATATAAGTTAGACCTTACTTTACCCTGGATTCATTTATCCTTTAACTGGGAAAATCTGGAATGTTTCTCTTGTCCTTGTTCTCTTCTTGAACACTTGAACACTATCACAGTCTTCTATTGGATTTTACCCCTGTCTGCCTCTCAACAATAGATTCACAATTGCTTTCAGAAGTGGTACATCATATATTTCATAGCAGACAAAACTCAGTTTGAATACTAAAGCAGTATTTTTATATGCTGTCTAATTGTTTGTCCAACAGTAAACCATGTTGGAGAAACACCACCCTTAAAATACTGAACTGGGGACTTCCCTGATGGTTCCGGGGTTTAGGTTCCATACTTCCACTGCAGGGAGTACAGGTTTGATTCGTGGTGGGGGAACTAAGATCCCACATGCCGCAGTACACGGCAAAAAATAAAGTGAACTGATGTTGACCCTAAGTGAGGTGTAGCTACTAGTGCTGATAACAAGAGTACTATTATAAATAGGATGACCAACTATATACCTCATTGTGCAAGCTGGGATGCTTTAGGAAGTGAAATGGGGTTATTGATAATTACACCAGGTATGTAGCCATAAATTAGGACTAACCACAAGTTGCAGTCACCTTATTTATAAACCAAAGTAAACGACGATAGGAAGCTGATTAAAACTAATATATATTAGTTTCAGAATAATGGAACAGAACCCAGGGAAAGAAGTCCTTGATGTGAGAAAATAATAATTTTTAAATATTATTTTTACTTATATGAAAATAATGCATATTAAACTTTTTAAAATATAGAAAATATAAAGAAGAGAAAAATAATTTACTACCAAAGATAATGCACTATGCAAAATTTTTGTGTATTTTTCCAGATATTTTTTTCTTGTGAATATATACAACGTTATGTATGTAGTACAGTAGTATTATATTTTAATATAATTATCTTTTCATTTTGTATTATTTAATCAGCATTTTCCCATTCCATTAAGTATTTTCCTACAACATGACTTTTATTGAGTTGATATTGATTCCTGTATTCAATTAATATTTATTATGGAGTCCACATAATAGATTCTATGAAGTAACCATATTTTATTTAATAATACATTATTGTTAAGACATTTAGATTTTATTGTTTAGTTGTTATGTATAAAGTTCACATAAATAACTTTATACATAAATCTTTGGTTTTCTCTTTGGTAATTCCTTAGGACATGTTATAGAATTGGAAATCCTGGGTCTGATCATATGTGTATTTGTAAGGCTTATAATATACTTTGTCAAACTAAACTCCAGAAAGAGTGTATCATTTTTTGTGTGTGCCGTACGTGAGACAGCCATCTTACCCAACATGTGCCAGCATTAAATATTATACTTTACAAAATCTTTATCAATTTGAAAGGCAGAAAGGTATGTTATGGTCACTGGTGTTGAAATGTCTCTTCAATTTGCACTAGTATCACACTGTTTAAATATTGTCTATTAAAAGTGGGCTTTAATATCTAGTTGAATTCCCCAATCCTTATTACTTTGCTTTAAAAAGTATATATAAGTCTTGGCCATTTATTCTGCCAAATCAAATTAAAATTGCCTACTTCCTTAAACCTACAAACTAATTTGAAAGGGATTAGGCAGACATACAATATTGAGTCTTGCCATCCAGGACCATGGTACACATCTCTAATTTTTCAAGATGTCTTTTATTTTCCCTAGAAAACTTTTGTAGTTCACCTCACATATATCCTGCACATTCTTGTCTTGTTTATTTGTAGGTATTATATAGTTTTTGTATGATTGTGAATTAAATATATTTTTCATTAATTTTCAAACTCATTTGTGCTGGCATGCATATATATATATATAGAGAGAGAGAGAGAGAGAGGCAGACAGACAGACAGACACAGACACAGACACAGAGAGACAGAGAAAGAGAGAGTGTGCCATGTTTTCTTGTCATCTATAAAAGTTGTCAAATTGTTTCTTAAAAATGTATTAGGAGCCTGTAGTAGATAATTTTCAGTAGGATGATATTTTTCCAAGTATGTATTTTTAAGTTTCCTGTCTTTTGCTCTTCAGTGGCTTTACATGGGCCTGCATTTTTTTCCCTCTAGAATTAGTGTTTACCAAAACACAGATCAGAAGCTACTTCCCCTTTACTATAAAGCAATTCGAGCTGCTCTATTTCAGGGGAGAAACATGTATAGGTCACTAGTTGAGTTTCTTCACCCAGATTCACTGACCTTAGAGTAATTATGAATTGCCCTGAATTATTTTAGAATTGTTTAATTTTGCTTCTTCTTTTTATGCCTTCTTTAGTATTTTAGTAAGAATTTGGCAGATATATATAATCATATAACGTTTTGAACAAAATGTGAGAAATGGGATGCTAAATGTTTCTCCTCAAATTCTCCCATGTTTTTATATGCTAAAATAACTGGAACTTCACTCTCCTTCTCCAAAGAATTCTGAGGAAAAAAATGGATACATTAAAATGTGTGCTGTTGATAAATTTTTAAGGGGGATTAAGAAATACAAAAGAGAAGTATCAAATGAGATCATCTCATTCTGATTTGCTTCCTATAAGCATAAGAAATCTACTCGTGTCTTTTTCCATTTGCAAATTCATTGGGTTACTTGCAATGACTTTCTGTCTTGCACCCCATTGTACTAAGAACAAAGGACCAAATGATGACACAGCTGTCTCAGCTGGCATAGTTACTCACAGTTTATAACTTTTATTTCAATTCAATTCAGTTTTGCCCATTCTTCTTACTAGATAAGTGGAGGGTCTACTAGACAAACATACTAATTCAAGTTATTTCTGCTTTTGTTGAAGAATACATTTAAGGAACCAACATTTCAGATTTCAGAGGATTTGGTAGGAAAAAACCCAATGTGTAAGACTAAGTATACAGATATGAGTATGTGTGGTGGACTGAAAATAGCACTGGGCTTTAGTCCTGGCTGTACTCTACTCGAAGTATTTTTTAAATTTTTTATACAGCAGGTTCTTATTAGTTATCTATTTTATACATATTAGTGTATATATGTCAATCCCGATCTCCCAGTTCATACCACCACCACCACCCCCCACTCTCCCCCCTTGGTGTCCATACGTTTGTTCTCTACCTCTGTGTCTCTATTTCTGCCCTGCAAACCAGTTCATCTGTACCATTTTTCTAGATTCCACATATATGCATTAATATACGATATTTGTTTTTCTCTTTCTGACTTACTTCACTCAGTATGACAGTCTCTAGGTCCATCCACGTCTCTACCTATGACCCAATTTCATTCTTTTTTATGGCTGAGTAATATTCCATTGTATATATGTACCACATCTTCTTTATCCATTCATCTGTCAATGGGCATTTAGGTTGCTTCCATGACCTGGCTATTGTAAATAGAGCTGCAATGAGCACTGGGGTACATGTGTCTTTTTCAATTATGGTTTTCCCTGAGTACATTATGCCCAGTAGTGGGATTGCAGGATCATATGGTAGCTCTATTTTTAGTTTCTTAAGGAACCTCCATACTGTTCTCCATAGTGGCTGTATCAGTTTACATTCCCACCAACAGTGCAAGAGAGTTCCCTTTTCTCCACACCCTCTCCAGCATTTGTTGTTTGTAGATTTTCTGATGATGCCCATTCTAATTGGTGTGAGGTGATACCTCATTGTAGCTTTGATCTGCATTTCTCTAATAATTAGTGATGTTGAGCAGCTTTTCATGTGCCTCTTGGCCATCTGTATGTCTTCTTTGGACAGATGTCTATTTAGGTCTGTTTAGGTCTTCTGCCCATTTTTGGATTGGGTTGTTTGTTTTTTTAATATTGAGCTGTTTATATATTTTGGAGATTAATCCTTTCTCCTTTCATTCGTTTGCAAATATTTTCTCCCATTCTGAGGGTTGTCTTTTTGTCTTGTTTATAGTTTCCTTTGCTGGGCAAAAGGTTTTACATTTCATTAGGTCTCATTTTTTTATTTTTGTTTTTATTTCCATTACTCTAGGAGGTGGGTCCAAAAAGATCTTGCTGTGATTTATGTCAGAGTGTTCTTCTTATGTTTTCCTCTAACAGTTTTACAGTAGCCATTCTTACAGTCTTTAGGTCTTTAATCCATTTTGAGTTTATTTTTGTGTATGGTGTTAGGGAGTGTTCTAATTTCATTATTTTACATGTAGCTGTCCAGTTTTCCCAGCACCATTTATTGAAGAGACTGTCTTTTCTCCACTGTATATCCTTGCTTCCTTTATCATAGATTAGTTGACCATAGGTGTGTGGGTTTTTCTCTGGGCTTTCTATCCTGTTCCATTGATCTATATTTCTGTTTTTGTGCCAGTACAATATTGTCTTGATTACTGTAGCTTTGTAGTATAATCTGAAGTCAGGGAGTCTGATTCTTCCAGCTCCATTTTTTTCCCTCAAGACTGCTTTGGCTTTTCGGGGTCTTTTGTGTCTCCATACAAATTTTAAGTTTTTTTGTTCTAGTTCTGTAAAAAATACCCTTGGTAATTTGATAGGGATTGCATCGAATCTGTAGATTGCTTTGGGTAGTATAGTCATTTTCACAATATTGATTCTTCCAATCCAAGAACATGGTATATCTCTCCACCTGTTTGTGTCATCTTTGATTTCTTTCATCAGTGTCTTATAGTTTTCTGAGTACAGGTCTTTTACCTTCTTAGGTAGGTTTATTCCTAGGTATTTTATTCTTTTTGTTGCAATGGTAAATGGGATCGTTTCCCTAATTTCTCTTTCTGATCTTTCCTACTCAACGTATTGACCTAGGGAGAGCTGTTTCCTCTCTCTGAGCTTCAGTTTTCTCATCTATAAAGGAAGGTTTGGAATAGGTAATCACTAAAGGAAGTGCCTTTGCAATGCTGACAGCTGATGTTTCTGTGAAATACTTTACTTTACTGTGCAAAGATACAGGTAGTTTAGAAACAGTTGGATATTATCCCTGGCTAATTGTGCGGTTACATATGAGAGAAGCTTCAAGAGACTGAGTGACTTTTTCATTTCCATTTTTTGTATTCTTAGGGAAGATTTGGCTCATAACCCACAAAGACATTGTGAAAATGACCCTATTCATTTTGTCTATGCCATGCACTTTTAAATAATGATTACTTTCTACTGTTTCATTATGTAACTAGGAGATATTCTTTCAATTGCAAGTTAACTCCTTCTGCCCATGTAATAATTTTCTCTGTAACATTCCTGAACCCATATTATGTGTACTTATGGAATAATAAAATTTTCACATATTACTTTTCTCACATAACTTTTAAATATGCTTCTTTCAATGGAAATTCTTCCACAAAGATTTTTTAATGAGCCAAATGGAATTCTTATTTTTAAATCTGCAAAAGCCATTTTATGGAATATATCTAGTTCATTCTCATTACCCAGGGTTGCAAAAGAAAGAGCACCGTAATGGGGTAACTCCTATGGTGTGAGGCACTAGGCAGCGAGGAACAAAAGATAAATTTCTTCCTAGTAGACACAGAAAATGGAATTCTTTCTATTCTGTGTGACTTTAGAAGGTGTGCTGCATTTTGAAGGTTAAGAGAAAAATCAGTTTTGCAATCCAGTGATAGTTCAATTCATATTTCTTGGCCCTGATTTGATTCATTTTCAAGTTATTCCAATAAGGTAGTTATAAAATAAAATGTGTTCCATCACTCAGAGTCCTTCTAAGTTAACAACTCTCAGATTTTTATCATCTGAGCTGATTTTTTCCTTTAGCAACTGGTTTCTGGTATCCACATGACTATTAGACATCCCCAAATCATGTCATTTATTCATATTTGTATACCACGTTGTAGTTTACAAAGCACTTTTATATCATCTCCTCAAATCTTCACAATGACCCTGTGAGATAGGCTGGGCTAGGATTATCAATTCTTTTCAATTATATTCACTTTTATAAAGTTAATTCTGCATGGCATTTTCCTTCCACAGACAGCTGAACTTTTAAAATAATCTGTTAACTTGCTATTGCATTAACTGCAATATACCTGCACATGAAATCAATGTAATTGTCCAATACCAACACCTCAAATTCAACATGTCTAAAACTGAACTCATTGTTTCCCCACCTTCTCCATCTCCACCTTACCATCTACCTAACATATATCAAAGCTAATCATCCTCCTTTGGGGTGTCACTTCATTTGTCACTATTTCCCTAATCTTCACCATTTCCCTAATTTTCATATCTAGAAACCCCTTTCTTTACCTTGCCCTCCTGCGTCAAATCAGTTTACCTGGTTCTAGAGCAGCTATATCAGCAACAGCTGCTGTACATTTTCTCCCTTCTCCCCCACTGCTACTACCATAATTCTATTGCAACAGCCTCAAAATTGGATTTCCAATCTCTAGTCTAGCTATTCTCCACTTTTCATGCTGCCAAAATCGTGCTTTTCTTAAAACAGGGCTTAAAATCTGTCATATCCCTCATCAAATATCCTCAGTGATGAGCAGTACAGATTAAAGCTTTGAAGTCCAATGGACTTAAATTTAAACTCTTTCTTAAAGATTAAAACCTGAGTATGTCTGAATCTAATGCATGATTATGTCCAGTATATTATTCTGACTTTTTAACCTTCAGGTGGAGCAGGAATCATAAAATTTCTCTTTCAAGTAGTGAACCAAGACCCCTAGCCCTTAGATTAAG
>NW_020173486.1:324158-417859 GCF_003031525.2 Neophocaena asiaeorientalis asiaeorientalis | reverse complement strand
GGCATGTGGAATCCCCCCGGACCGGGGCACGAACCCGTGTCCCCTGCATCGGCAGGCGAACTCTCAACCACTGTGCCACCAGGGAAGCCCCAAACCTGCTGTTTTTTTAAGAACTCCCTGAATCCCTCAGACTTAGACTGTGTCTAGAAACTCTTGATGGTCAAAGTTAGAACTCCTGCAGTGTTGTGCTGTGGGAAAGGGAGAAGGATTTGTAAACCCTGGAGCAAGGTTCTGCCTACCCAAGGCCGGGGGAAACCACCGTCACAATGTCTGACCAGGTGCAGAGCCCAGCTTCCACTTTCCCGAGAGGGTCCGTGGGGAACCCGTGTGCCTTCCTCTTCAGAGGACTCATTGCAGAAGCAGGGCCCTAGGCCCCAGTTATGTAAAGGGCGAGAATACCTGCCCTGGAGCCTCCGTGGCCCTGAAAAGCAGGTGGAATCCACTTTTGGGTTCTTAGTCTTTAGACAGTCTTGGAGTGGGGACGTGGGGGCGGGGGTGGAGGGAGACATTGTCTGGTGTTGCTGGGAACCTAGAAAGCTCTGCCTTCTGTTTGGATTGCAGCTGGGGCTGGGCTGCCTCTGCTCTGCTCTGAGTCTTTTTCTGTGTGGGTGTGCAGAGCTGTCGCCTCTTTCTTGTACTTTCCCATTTCTTATGCGGGATTGGTTCAGTAGCTCTCCAGTTGTTAAGAGAGAACTCAGAATAATCAAGAAACAAAGTAGAACAAAACTGCTAGAGCAACAGAAAGCGTTTCATCTGGGCGTTAACATGAAGATGACTGATACCTTTGAGGAAAAGGATAGGAAAACTTCGTGTATGTAGAGCAGTTGCAGAACATTTGCAGAAAGCTTCCTGTTATAGCAGAGTGCTCCATCTGAATGTTAATATCAAGAATTTACTTGGGATTTGCACTCAATCAGGAGTGTTCGACTTTATGTGAATCCCCCCTCCTTCAGAAGAATGAACAATCCCTGTACAACTGGAAGGGAGGCAAAACCTTCAACTGAGGACTTGGGGGATAAGAAGGAAGGAGAATATATTAAACTCAAAGTCATCAGGCAGGATAGCAGTGAGATTCACTTCAAAGTGAAAATGACAACACATCTCAAGAAACAAAGAATCATACTGTCAAAGACAGGGAGTTCCCATGAATTCACTCAGGTTTCGCTTTGAAGATCAGAGAACTGCTGATAATCACACTCCAAAAGAACTGGGAATGGAGGAAGAAGATGTGATTGAACATTATCAGGAACAAACAGGGGGTCGTTCAACAATTTTGATATTTTTATTTTTTTTCTTTTCCCTTAATCCTTTTTCTTTATTTTTAAAAATAGTCCTTTTGTAATGTGGTGTTCAAAACAGAATTGAAAACTGGCACCCCACCTCTTTAGAACATCTGGTAATTTGAATTCTAGTGCCCATTATTCATTATTGTTTGTTTTCATTGTGCTGATTTTTGGTGATCAAACCTCAGCCCTGTTCATATCGCCGTCTCCTTTTTACAAATTACGTGTGTGCACAGAGAGGCCGCCTTTTCCAGGACTGTGCAGTTACAGGCTTGTGATAAATAATATTGACTAATGCACGTGTTCATAATGACTTTCCAATTGGCTCTGAAGTTCTAGCATGTGATCGCTTCACTCCTGGACTGTGAATTTCAGTGGGAGATGAAAGTTTTTCAGAAAACTGAACTGTGGAAAAATAACCCTTCCTTAACTTGAAGCTACTTTTAAAATCTGAGGGTCTGGACCAAAAGAAGAGGAATAGCAGGTTGGAGTCAAGGTGACAGAGGTGGTGAAAATAATGACTAACTCCAAAGATGGCTTCACTGAAGAGAAAGCATTTTAAGCCTATGGTTGTCACTGACAAGAAGTTTGAGTAATATGAACAGAAAGTATCACTAATATATTTATTTGGTCTTCAAGTATTTAGCAGGATTTTCCTTCTCAAATTGAAATAATTACTTGTAAAACTGTACTGCATATATTTTAAATAGAATATTTTAATTCTAGGTCTATCCATCTCATTACAAATAGCTCAATTTCATTTCTTTTTAAGGCTGAGTAATATTCCATTGTGTATATGTAGCATGTACTCTTTACTAAGTGTATAGAACTCTCTATGCTATCTTAAATTTTGTCTTCCTCTTATTTTTCCTACCTTAATTTTCTGCTTCTATTAATATATTCACTTATTCCTCATCTCATTTTCCTTATATATTTTATAAGATGCTATAATTCCCTTTATTATGAGATATACACACCTATGTAGTTTCTTCGAGCAGACTCAAAATGATAAAATTATATTTAGTCATTAGTAGTCTCTGCATAGCTTCTATGACATAAAAAAGCATGCTGACCTAAGTGTCCATCAACAGATGAATGGATAAAGAAGATGTGCCACATATATACAATGGAATATGCTAATCAATGAATTTGTTAAAGTAGCAGGATACAAAATTAATGCACAGAAAGCTCTTGCATTCCTATACACTAATGATGAAAAATCTGAAAGAGAAATTAAGGGAACACTGCCATTTACCATTACAACAAAAAGAATAAAATACCTAGGAATAAACTACCTAAGGAGACAAAAGACCTGTATGCAGAAAACTGTAAGACAGTGATGAAAGAAATTAGAGGTGATACATACAGATGGAGACATAAACCATGTTTCTGGATTGGAAGAATCAACATGTGAAAATGACTATACTACTCAAAGCAATCTACACATTCAATGAAATCCATATCAAACTACCACTGGCATTTTTCACAGAACTAGAACAAAAAATTTCACAATTTGTATGGAAACACAAAAGACCCCACATTGCCAGAGCAATGTTTAGAAAGAAAAGCGGAGCTGGAAGAATCAGGCTCCCAGTCTTCAGAATATATTACAAAGCTACAGTAATCAAGAAAATATGGTACTGGCACAAAAACAGAAATACAGATGAATGGAACAGGATAGAAAGCCCAAAGATAAACCCATGTACATATGGTCCCCTTATTTTTGATAAATGAGGCAAGAATATACAATGTAGAAAAGACAGCCTCTTGAATAAGTGGTGCTGGGAAAACTGGACAGCGGCATGTAAAATAATGAAATTAGAACACTCCCTAACACCATACACTAAAGTAAACTCAAAATGGATTAAAGACCTAAATGTAAGGCCGGACACTGTAAAACTCTTAGAGGAAAACATAGGCAGAATACTCTATGATATAAATCACCGCAAGATCCTTTTGACCCACTTCCTAGCGAAATGGAAATAAAAATAAACAAATGAGACCTAATGAAACCTAAAAGCTTTTGCACAGCAAAGGAAACCATAAACAAGATGAAAAGACAACTGCCAGAACAGGAGAAAATATTTGCAAGTGAAACATCTGACAAAGGATTAATCTCCAAAGTGTACAAGCAGATCATGTAGCTCAATATCAAAAAACAAACAACCCAATCCAAAAATGGGCAGAAGACCTAAATAGACATTTCTCCAAAGAAGATATACAGATTGCCAACAAACACATGAAAATATGCTCAACATCACTAATCATTAGAGAAATGCAAATCAAAACTAAAATGAGGTCACACCTCACACTGGTCAGAATGGCCATCATCAAAAAATCTAGAAACAATAAATGCTGGAGAGGGTGTGGAGAAAAGGGAACCCTTTTGCATTGTTGGTAGCAATTTAAATTTATACAGCCACTGTAGAGAACGGTATGGAGGTTCCTTAAAAAACTAAATATAGAACTACCATTCGACTCAGCAATCCCTCTGCTGGTATATACCCTGAGAAAACCATAATTCAAAAAGATAACGAAATTGAGTTATTTGTAGTGAGGTGGATGGACCTAGAGTCTGTCATACCGAGTGAAGTAAGTCAGAAAGAGAAAGACAAATACCGTGTGCTAACATATAAACATGGAATCTAAGAGGAAAAATGTCACATCTCGGTGCTTTGTGACCACCTAGAGGGGTGGGATAGGGAGGGCGGGAGGGAGGGAGACGCAGGAAGGAAGAGAAATGGGAACATATGTATATGTATAACTGATTCACTTTGTTATAAAGCAGAAACTAACACACCATTGTAAAGCAATTATACTCCAATAAAGATGTAAAATAAAATTAAAAAAAGAGTCATGTACCAGAATGTTCACTGCAGTTGTATTTACAATAGCCATGACATGGAAGCAAGCTAAGTGTCCACCGACAGATGAGTGGATAAATAAGGTGCGGCACATGTATACAATGGAATACTACTCACTCATAATAAGAAACGAAATTGAGTTATTTGTAGTGAGGTAGATGGACCTAGAGTCTGTCATACATAGTGAAGTAAGTGAGAAAGAGAAAAACAAGTACTGTATGATACCACATCTACATGGTATCTTATAAAAATGGTTCTGAAGAACCCAGGGGCAGGACAGGAATAAAGATGTAGACAAAGAGAATGGACTTGAGGACACGGGGTGGGGGAAGTGTAAGCTTGGATGAAGTGCGAGAGTAGCATGGACATATATACACTACCAAATGTAAAATAGATAGCTAGTGGGAAGCAGCCGCATAGCACAGGGAGATCAGCTTGGTGCTTTGTGACCACCTAGAAGGGTGGGAAAGGGAGGGTGAGAGGGAGATGCAAGAGGGAGGGGATATGGTGATATTTGTATATGTATAGCTGATGCACCTTGTTATAAAGCAGAAACTAACCCACAATTGTAAAGCAATTATACTCCAATAAAGATGTTTAAAAAAAAAACAAAACAAAGTTAGAACTGCTCTAACTAGAGTCCCCATTTCCTACTCTCCTACCCTTTCCCGCTCACTTCCTTTGACCAAGCATGACAAACACTGCCCAAAATTCTTTTCAGTTAGCCTCGTACAGAGGATGATATACAAGTGAGATGGCTCAGTGTTCATTTTTTGTTTTTCACCATCTTTTTTGAACTTCATGAGAAACTATCAGCATTGCTTGCTTAGACGTTATGAGACATAGTGGAGAATTATCAGGTTTTGGTTCACACAAACCTAGGTAAGAGTTGTAGATCCTCTACTGACTGGTTAGTTGTCTAATTTGGGGACAGTTCATCTGACCTCTGTAAGCTTCAATTTCCTTTTCCCAACATGAAGAAGGTATACATTAGTATCTACTGACTGGGAGAATATGCAATGGTAAAAATTCTGTACAAAATTAAAGAACACTTTAAAATACATTTGTATTTTATTATATAACAGTACATGTATCTATGAGATATTTGCTCCATTTGCAGTTAATAACTTGTTATACATATTAAGTTTTGGTTCCTTTGCCATAACTCTGTGGTCACTTGAGGTCCAAAGACCACTTGTTGCTGTGACAAGGACTTCTAATTGGCTTCCAATATCCATTCTCACCTTCTTTTATTATCAAATGAGTTTTAGTTAGCCACACAGATGCCTGAACAATGACTATATTCCATGGCCTCCCGTGCAACTATGAGTGGCAATGCCATTAAGTTATGACCAATGCGATGTAAGCATATGTGAAATAGGCAACATCAAGGAATGCAGATAGAGAGACAGAATGACATCTTCTTTATTTATCATCCCTTTTCAGCTGGCTGGAATGCCAAAATTACATCTGAACCTGGAGCAGCTATTTGGGTTATGAATAGGAAAACTATGTTGAGAAAGTAGAGCAGTCGTACTGTGATCCTGGACCACTGATTGTTGTGGAGCACCCATACTAGGCTGATCCACCAAGCTGGACCTTTATGTGAAAGAAATCAATTTTTAATCCATTGTTACAATTTTCCTTTATAACAGCTGAATAATATTCTAATGTAGTTGGAAACCACTGAAATAATGTATGTGAAAGAGCTGATCAATGTTAGTGACATCTTATAATTGCCTAGGTCAGTTCTTCCCTTCCTTGAGCTAACTCCCCTTGGGTTTGTCCTATAACTCTGTAATACTGCTGGGTTATGGACTTGTGGGCCTCTGAAAGATTAGTAAAAACCTCCCTTCCCCTAGGCAACACATCCCATGACATTAGTTATTTTGACTTCCATGAACAGTTATGCATAGCAGTTCTCTGAGATATCCTCTGAATTCTCTGAAGCAATAATATGCAGTACTTTTTATAAGAGGCACTTTTGATTATTAGCTTCAGTGAAAGTAATAGGCAGGCAGATTTGTGGTGCTGTTTCCATGTGTATTCAACAATGCATTGCTATTTCATAATGCTCCTTGTTACTCACAACCTGATTGGACAGTGTTGAAATCAAATGGAAATTGACACAATTTATTACCTTTAAATTGTGTATTATAAAAATATTATAAACAATAAAAATTATTCAGAATTAATAGAACATAAAGCACTATTTTTTCTCCTAGTGAAATTATAGGTGGAATTGGATCATATCTGGGTAGTAATGAAACATCCTGTTAACTTTCAATTACAGTCCTGAACAGCACCACTTGCGCATGTGCTCTCTTTCTCTCTCTCTCTATGATAGATATTATAATTAAGAGTTTAGACCAGAAGATAATCCAATCGACTGAACACTAAATGCATTACATGATAATAATTGAATTCTCATATTTTAACATGCACACACTATTTAGAAAGTCAAAATCACACCAAAACCAGAAAGCTTAATTGCTGTAGAAAGAGACACATTGGCTGGGCTACAAACAATGAAATATCACCACATCCCCTTATTTTTTTATGTGATGTTTTGTTCCCTCAACTTTACAATGTTCTTTTTGAGGTATTTAATGCCATTAACTATTGCAATGAGATATTGAGAAGTTTTATTCTTTATTAGGATTGAGGATATATGCTTACAACCAAATTCTTAAAGAACTCTGTGCTTAATGTTCTGCTCCTAACTGCAACAGCACACCACTGTGGCACCTCCATTAGCTTGTTCAATATTCCAGAGACTGCTTTGCCTGGCAATTGGAGAGCATCAGGAAGATAAACTCTATGAGAGCCATCTATTCTTTCGAATACAGAGCACGCCTGCTGACATCTTAAATGATAATTAGTAAATAAGGGACTCAAGCCTCATTCAGAATTGATACAAGATGAATTGTCTCTTTTCTCTTTCTCCAAATACAGAACTCAAATGGAAACTAAAGCAGAGTTCTCCCTTTGGTAAGCTAGTTGTGCTTTAAGTTTGAAGAGTGAGAAAAACAATTCTCAAAGCATAGGTTTACTTTCAGAGAAAGAGAGAGGAAGAAGTTTTTAAAAGAAAAGGTATTTCACTGTCATTGTAAAAAAAATGCATGAATGATTTTGTAGGCCATGCCAAGAGAAACAAGGATACTTCGAGGGTCACATGGACCCTAGTGCTAATTAGGATGCTCGCTGTGAGCCATTGCTTACAGGTTTCAGGGCCTGTACTAACCAATTCTATCAAAGAACTTTAAAAGGACACAGAATGATAAATATTTATTGTCTTAGATCATGAATTTCTGATACCTCCTACTAAAGGGGACCAAAAGGGACCCCAGCGTAAATCCCACATAAAGGGAGTTAAGTGTGCATTGTCTCCCCTCATTGGACACCTGACACTGAGCCCCATTGGTAGATGGACACTTGGTGTTGGGCCCTGCTTGTCCAGCCGCCTCTGCCACTTCCCAAGGGCTGCTGGGGGCTCGGGCTGGGTGGGGAGGCACTGCCCGAGACCCGCAGGTCACCCTGTTGTTGGTGTTGAGCCCATTCAGTTCTCAACCATCAGTCTCTCCGTTTCCCCAACATCTTGGTTTTAAGAAACATAGCAGGCCTTTTGTACCAGGCTTTTTGGTTTGTTGTTTGTTTGGGTCATGTTAAGATATTAATTTTGAGATTTGTTTTTTAGTTGTATCCACCCTATTTCAGGTTATTTTCAGTGATGTCATATGTGTATATGACATGTGTATGGTTCTTTTTAACCCTTCCTGTTTTTGGGGGGGTTTTTTTAGAGGAAACTTTGAAGATAAACTCCTTCTTGATATAGATATATATTTTTTTCTTTAGCAACTTGTTATCACTGGAATCAAAGGGAAAAAGTGATTTCTTTTTGCATTGGTTGTGTTTGTATGTCACAAATAAAGGACATTTTGTTCAAAAAAAATTGCACATTATGAAAAATACACTTAACCTTGAATATCAGCATGGCTATGGCTTATTTAAAAAAAAAAACAAAACATTTAAAGGCAGCGTTGTTACTAACCAGAAAGAGTTCTCTACTTACCTATGTGGTGGAAAATTATCTCATGGCAATATGTTTTAGTGACACCAGAATATTTCTCTCTTTAGATTTTTGGGGTGGAGAAAATTGCTGTTCTGAAAAGTAGTAATATCAACATACACTATTACTGGAACAAAGAGTGTGATTAATCCATATTCTGCAACAGTTCCTCACTAAGCTATATTTAGTATAAAGAGGAGAAAAGTCTTAGCCTTCCTTCCTCATGCAGTTGTAGTTGCTTGATTGTTATGTTTGAAACTGAATCTGTAGGTATACTGATGTATTTGTGAAAAAGAAAAGATGATTATATATTTTATTAAATTATAAGGTAGTTTGTTCTGGTATCTCATTCTGGCTCATGCTCTAGAGTCTTTTTATTCTTCTTTTTTGTATAGAAGACTGTAGGGAGGCCTGATTTGTCAGGGATGTAGATTTCTGTCTAGTTAAAGGTCAGGTGCCAAACAACTGATTTGATCACTGAGCCGTTAGGTCATTAAGTTGCCTGAAATAACCTAGTTGCAAATGTTCATTGGTGATCCAGTCTGAGACTCTGCACTTAGGGATTGCATTAGCATCTGTGGAAAACTACTAAGTTGAATTTTGCCTTTGGAACTTCAAAAAAAAAATGTAGTCAGAGATGGGTATGCCACCGGAGTAGAAATTTGCATATGAAACTACTTGTGATTTGAAGATATATAAACGTCCTCTTCCTTTTCAAGCCTTTTCCTATGACCTGAAATTCTACTATTAGGAATTTCTTTATTTTTTTTACATTCAAACTGTGGCAACCCTGGGGAGTGAGATGACAAAGTCCTGGAATATGAAGGATCGGGCTGCGTGGACTGCAGCCGTACTGAGCTTGTGAACAAAATGGGAATGCTGAGTACCTGTAGGAGGGTATTGAGAGAAATGGGCAGGGAGGCCTATGCCAAATTGACCCTTCTTCAAAATCTTGCTAACAGACTTTTCCAATCCTATTTTACAGAATCTAAAGAAACTTAAAGCTCATAAAATGAGGAGCACTGGACTTAGAGTCCAGGGTCCTAGCCCCAGCTATGTTCATTCATTGCATGCCCTAGGACAAGTCAGTGAACTCCTATGAAGAAAATCGTGTAAAATATGGTAATTTGAGTTGATGCTCTCAAAGCCCTAACATTCTGTATTTTATATTTTAGGTAGCTAGAATTTTGTTTATTATCTAGAGAAGGGCGTAACATCTAGCAAACTGATGAATTATGTTTCCGTTTCAACTATTATTGCCCAGATCAGTTGTTTAAACCATAGTCTTTCCTGATTATGACTTTCAAGGTATGGTTCTGTTTTGCAATTTTGGAAGGGGGGCTGTATTTCCACATGTCATAGTGGAAAAGGTATCTTGTTTCAATTTTGTCACTAAGCTTCATGAAATTCCACTTTACTCCTTCTAACTTAGTTTCATTATTTCTGAGGTCTTTTTAGCTATTCTATTATATCCTTTTCTAATCACTCCACATATCAGTCCATCATACATGTATACATTTTAGCTTTTACATTGTTTTCAGCAAAACCAGAATTTAATAATTCTATATGGCTGTCACATAGCAATGATTTAAAAGAACTTCTTTTAACTAATTTAACTTCATTTAACTAACTAACCTAACTTCTTGTAGTCTTTAAACTAATTTCTGATGGAGCCATCTTTGCTAGCTCCCTAAATTCTTTTCATAAACTACTTATGGAGGTTTTATAACTCCTGAGAGCAAGTGTCCTCAAGTTAGATAGTTTAAGTGCCCACATCATAGCTTTTTGGTCATTTTTAGTCATTCCCCTGTGAGTCAGCCACCTCAGGCTGCTTACGTGTTTCTATGTTCTTCCAACTCCCATACCCAGAGAACGTTATATATAGATATAGATATGTATTTATATAAATATCTATATCATCAATTTATATATATTTTAGATATGGATTCAGATATTGATATAGAGATGTGCATAAAAGAAAACTGACATGTGGAGATACTTAAAAATATTGGTCTTAATTTGGATCAATTTAATGCCATTTTACAAACATTTGCTGAGCATCTACTGTGTACCTTACTCTGTTAGTCTGAGGTAGAAAATAGTCCTCTGACCTCAGGGAGATCCCAGTCTAGAAGACATTACAAAATCCTTCACCTTTCTGTTTCCTTGTAGATTGGTTTTAAAGGGAAAACTTGCAGATTGGTTTTAAAGGGACAACTATCAGGTTTGAAAACTTTCCCAATAAATCTATATACTCCTGGATGTACATCATGACTTTGCATTTATGCTAGACTGCTCTGAAAGTAAAAATGCAGAGTTGATGCCACTCTCTGGAATCCTCTGTGATTGTTATTGGTCAAGCAGTTCCATATAGAATCACATCTCAAAGGAAATCAATTTTTTTCCTTCCAATGAAGTTCATAGACTAATATGTCAGTTAACATTTAGAATGGACCAAGGCCTCACACCTTCCAGTCTTCCAGTTTCATTTATTTTGTTGGTATGTATGCTTTATTTAACTTGAATCAAATCCGGGGCATTTTGCCTCTTGTCTATGTTATTAACTACAAGCATATACTGTCTCTTTTATGTCATGCAAAAGTATAAATGTTGGGACTTCCCTGGTAGTCCAGTGGTTAAGACTCTGCGCTCCCAATGCAGGGGGCCTGGGTTTAATCCCTGGTCGGGGAACTAGATCCCACATGCATGTCACAACTAAGAGTTCGCATGCTGCAACTAAGAGTCCACATGCCACAACTAAGAAGCCCACATGCCGCAACTAGAAGATCCCGCATGCTGCAACGAATATCCTGCATGCCGCAACTAAGACCCAGCGTAGCTAAAGTAAATAAATAATTTTTTTAAAGTATAAATGTTGTCCTTAGAATTTATGAAAAGATTTACAATAGGGAAATTTAGGGCTAAACTAGTATCTCAGTTAAGTACTGTAAACTAGCTGTAGATACCATTACTTATTACTCTTAAGCAGGCCCTCTAAAAATGTTTCTAAAATTCAAGTTTATCATTGATAATGTCCATTTTGGACAACATGAAATATTTCACACATATAAAAAATATACACAATGTGTATATGTAAGATACAAGGAATATAATGACCTCTTATGTAGTCACTATCCATCTTAAAGATAACCACTATCTTAAATTACATTTTTAATAAAAAATTGAGAAAATATTTGCAAATGAAGCAACTGACAAAGGAGTAATCTCCAAAATTTACAAGCAGCTCATGCAGCTCAATATCTAAAAAAGAAAAAACCCAATGCAAAAATGGACAGAAGACCTAAATAGACATTTCTCCAAAGAAGATATACAGATTGCCAACAAACATATGAAAGGATGCTCAGCATCACTAATCATTAGAGAAATGCAAATCAAGACTACAATGAGGTATCACCTCACACCAGTCAGAATGGCCATCATCAAAATATCTGCAAACAATAAATGCTGGAGAGGGTGTGGAGAAAAGGGAACCCTCTTGCACTGTTGGTGGGAAAGTAAATTGATACAGCCACTATGGAGAACAGTATGGAGGTTCCTTAAAAAACTACAAATAGAACTACCATATGACACAGCAATCCCACTACTGGGCATATACCCTGAGAAAACCATAATTCAAAAAGAGTCACGTACCACAATGTTCACTGCAGCTCTATTTACAATAGCCAGGACATGGAAGCAACCTAAGTGTCCATCAACAGAGGAATGGATAAAGAAGATGTGGCACATATATACAATGGAATATTACTCAGCCATAAAAAGAAACGAAATTGAGTTATTTGTAGTGAGGTGGATGGACCTAGAGACTGTCATACAGAATGAAGTAAGTCAGAAAGGAAAAATAAATACTGTATGCTAACACATACATATGGAATCTTAAAAAAAAATGGTTCTGAAGAACCTAGGGGCAGGACAGGAATAAAGATGCAGATGTAGAGAATGGACTTGAGGACACGGGGAGGGGGAAGGGTAAGCTGGGACGAAGTGAGAGAGTGGCATGGACATATATACACTACCAAATGTAAAATAGATAGCTAGTGGGAAGCAGCCGCATAGCACAGGGAGATCAGCTCGGTGCTTTGTGACCACCTAGAGGGGTGGGATAGGGAGAGTGGGAGGGAGACACAAGAGGGAGGAGATATGGGGATATATGTATATGTATATCTGATTCACTTTGTTATAAAGCAGAAACTAACACACCATTGTAAAGCAATTATACTCCAATAAAGATGTTTAAAAAAGCAATTTAATCACGAATTAAAAAAAATAAATTTAAGAAATAAAGTGTATAGCATGATATTTTGTTATAGATATACTTAGTGAAATGGTTACCGCAGTCAAGGTAATTAATATATCCATCTCCTCTCCCCATATGCATGTTTTGCTAAATTCATACCATCAAATTTTGCATGATTTTGAGTTCTGGTATATATTTATTTGACTTTACCTTTTTTCATTCAATGTTATGTTTAGCAGCAGACTTTGTGTGAGGAATGAGCCTTTCTTGCTTTAAGCCATCCAGATCTTGAAGTCTTATATTACCTAGCATACACTAATAAATATTGTCACTTCCATTTTCTTAGGAACATAGAAAAAAGAGAGCAAAAGTGAAAAATAATGAATTTAAGGTTGCAATTACATGAATAATTGTCTTTATACATGTTAATTATAGTGATGTAACTCAACTAAGTTTAGCATTAATTCTCATATAAATACATAGTGTCAGATTTATAAGTGAAACTTCTTTGACTAACGGAAGCCTATAATTCTCATATAAATACACAGTGTCAGATTTACAAGTGAAACTTCTTTGACTAATGGAAGCCTATACCTATAGGTACTCCTGGAAAAGGGATATTCTAAAACTGAATTGATACTGGAGTAGACCACTGAAGAAAAATAGTTTTAACACCATCAACCCGCAACCTTTTGAGGCATTTGAGTGGGATGGCTATCCTATAGGGCAGATATCACCTAATGTCCTTTCTGTTTCAGTTGGCTACCCTGAATTACTGATCTAAACCATCTTGGAGGACCTGTCATAATGCTGTCTCCTGGATTCACAAACCATTTCCTTTATGATACGAGGACTCTAGGGAAATCTGGCAGCCATTTCATTTTGTCTCTGATACTGAAGTTGAACATATTGATGCCATATGGCGGCATCTGGTCTATGAAAAACAAAAACAAATCAAAACAAAAAAGTAATAATTTCATTTAAAATGTTTAAAAATAAATTTGGGGGGGGTTTCAAAAACTTTGGCAACAATAGTAATATTGAAAGGGGTATTCCAAACTTCTTGGAAATGATCTTAATTTGAAAGTGTTGTTTTTAAGTATATACAATAAAAGAAGGAAAATATTCAACAAATTAACAGATTACTGGTTAACAGGGCTTAAGGAAGGAGCAGAGTAGGAAGAAAATGGGTGTGGCTCTACCTTTGTGGTAATAGAAACATTCTGTTATATGACTTCATCAATGTTAGTATTCTGGTTTGTGATAATGTACTATAGTTCTGCAAGATCTTACCACTGGGATAACGGGTAAGGAGTATGTGGGATCTCTTTATTATTGTTACAGCTGCCTATAAATCTGTAATTATCTCAAAATAAAAGGTTTAATTAAAAAAGATAAGCAACAGAAAGGGAGAAAATATTTGCAAAACACATACCTGATAAAAGACTTGTATCCAGAACATACAAAAGAATCTTACACCTTAGTAACAAATAAACAAACAATCCTATCAAAATATGGGCAAAAGATTTGAATAGACATTTCACCAAAAAAGGTATATGAATGACTAATAAGCACAGGAAAAGATACTCAAGCAACACTTAGTCATTAGGGGAATGTAAATAAAAATCACACAATAAGACACTCCTTCACACCCACTAGGATGGCTATACTCAAAAAGATAGACAATAACAAGTGTTGGAGAAATTGGAACTGACGTACATTTTTGGTGGGATTGTAAAACTGCACAGTTTCTTTGGAAAAAAAGTTGGCAGTTCCTCAAAATGTTAAACATAGTGTTAACATATGACCCAGAAATTCGACTCCTAAGTATATACCCAATAAAAGTGAAAATATATGTCCACACAAAAACTTGTACACAAATGTTCATAGCAGAATTATTCATAATAACCAAAAGGTATAAACAACCCAAATGTCCATCACCTTATTAATGAATAAACAAATGTGGTATATCCATCCAATGGAACATTATTTTGCCATAAAAAGAGATGAAGACATGCTACTACACCTCAAAAACATTAGCTTAGTGAAAGAAGCCAGACACAGGAGACCACAGATTTTATTATTCCATTTATATAAAATACCCACATAAAAGCAAAGGTAAAAATAGAAAGGAGGTTAGTGGTTGCCTGGTGTGGTGGTGAAGAAAATGGGACTAGTCACAGGGATGAACTGTGAATGTGCATAACATTTCATATTAGGGTGACAAAAATGTTATAAAATTGATAAATGGTGAGGGCTTAGGTAATTTTACCAAACTTGGTAAATTTGCCAAAAGAATCATTGAATTGTACACATGAAAAGGGAAAATTATATGATATGCAAAATATGCCTCCATAAAATAATTTCAAAACAAGAACAAAAGAATTCTACATATTCTCTCTCACAGGTTACTGGGTAGTGTAAGTTTTACTCTTAATAATACTGATCACTTGAATATTTTCTTCCTCATGATTGTTCTCTATTTAGAAGTATATTGGGAACTCTAATCAGATGCAGAATTTTTAGTGTAACTGGTATCTTGAGAGTTGTTAGATGATGGGCTATTGCTTCCTTTGATGTAAATGATGAAAACAAGGTAAGAATGTGTCTTGTTTTTTCAATTCAGTTCAATCACTATACTGTTTTAATTCCATTTCAAAGTGATTGAGTAATATTCTTTCTGAGGTGCATTTATCAGATACTGTGTTTACACTGAATACTTTTGCAGGAAGTCTGCAGAACATGAGCAAAAGAAATTATTTTTATCTAGATAATTACAAAGTGCTTTTATAGGTGTCTTAAGTATTTGAATTATTGTAGACATTCACCAAAGATGACATTATTTTCTAGATGTAGCCATAAACTGTCATTAAAAAATATGAAAGTAATTCATAGTGACAAAAGTACATTATGCAAATAACTTCCAAACATTTGAATATTTGTCATTTAATGAAAGATATACCTTCCTGCAAAGTCTGCTAAGAACTGATTGTGTGTGTGTGTGCACACATGCACATACAGATTGGAAAGGAAGAAATAAAACTGTCCCTATTCATAATCAAACTGATTGTCTACATAGAAAAATCCCAAGAAATCTGAAGAAAATAACTTGTACAACAAATAAGTTTAGCAAAATTGCATGGTATAAAATCAGCATGAAAAAATCAGTCATATTTCTATATACTGGCAATGAACAACTGGAAACTAAAATTTAAAACAAAATTCAATTTATGATCACCCAAACAACATTAAATATTTATGGAGAAATCTAACAATACATAAAGAATTTTTTAATTAATAGACTTTATTTTTTGAAGTAATTTTAGATTTAAAGAAAAAAATGAGCAGAAAGCACAGATGACCCTATGTACCCATAGAGTGTTCCCTATTATAGTTGGTTCTCCAGCAATTCCACTCCTGAGTATATATCCAGAAAAAAACAAAAACACTAATTCAAAAAGATACATGCACCCCCATGTTCACAGCGTCACTATTTACAATAGCCAAGATATGGAAGCAACTCAAGTGCCTATCAACAGATAAATGGATAAAGAAGATGTGGTATATATATATATATATATATATATATATATACACACACACACACACACAATGGAATATTACTCAGCCATAAAAACGAATGAAAATTTGCCATTCGCAACAACATGGATGAACCTATAGGATATCATGCTTAGTGAAATGTCAGACAGAGAAAGACAAATACTCGATGTTACCACTTATATGTGGAATCTAAAAAATAAAACAAAAGAATGAATATAACAAAACAGAAACAGACTCACAAATATAGAGAACACACTGGTAGGTACCAGTGGGGACAGGGAAGGGAGAGGGGCAAGATAGGGGTAGGGGATTAAGAGGTACAAACTAGTAGGTATAAAATAAACTACAAGGATGTATCATACAGCACAGGGAATATACCCAATACTTTATAATAACTTTAAATGGAGTATAATCTATAAAAATGTTGAATCACTATGTTGTATACCTGAAATTAATATAATATTGTAGATCAACTATACCTCAATTAAAAAAATAATCATGTTAGCTATAGGCTTTCTGTAGATGTCTTTTATCAAATTAAGGAAGTTCCCCTCTATTCCTTGTTCGCTGAGAGTTTTTATCATGAAAGACTATTGAATTTTGTCAAATGCTTTTTCTGCATTAATTTATATGATCATATAATTTTTCTTCTTTATCCCATAGATGTTATGGATTACATTAATTTATATTTTCTTTTTTTCCAGCTTTATTGAGGAGTAAAGTTTTATATATTTAAAGTGTATAATGTGATGATATATACACATATACATATACATATATATATATATATATATATATATATATATATATATATATATATATATATATATATATATATATATATATATATATATATATATACAACGGAATATTATTCAGCCACAAAGAAGGAAGTTCTGCCATTTGCAACATGAATGAACCTGAAGGCCTTATGCTAACTGAAATAAGCCAGGCAAAGAAAGATAAATACTGTATTGTATCTTATATATATGGAACTTTAAAAAGAAGCCAATATCATAGAAATAGACAGTAGAATGGTATTTGCCAGGGGCAGGGGAAATGTGGAGATGTAGGTCAAAGGGTACAAACTTTCAGTTATAAGATGAATAAGTTCTGGTGACTATAATACACAGCATGGTGACTATAATTAATAATACAATATCATATACTTGAAATTTGCTGAGAGTAGATCTTAAGCATTCTCACCACAAAAGAAAACCCCAAAAAACCCAAGACTTAACTATGTGAGGTGATGAATGCATTAATTAACATGATCATGCTAATCATTTCACAATGTACATTAACTGATTTTCAAATGATGAACCAGCCTTGTATACATGGAATAAATCTCACTTGGTTGTGGTATATAATTCTCTTATACATTATTGAATTTCACTTGTGAATATTTTGTTGAAGATTTTTGGATCTATGTTTATGAAAGATATTGATATTTTCCTTTCTTGCAATGTCTTTGTCTGGTTCTGGTATTAGGGAGTAAACAGGATCCTCATGCTGAAAACTATCAAATGAAGATGAAGGAAATCAAACAAGATCTAAATTAATCATGTGGTTTGGGATTGAAAGACTCAACATAGTAAAAATGTCAATACTTTCAAACTTTATCTACAGGCTTAGTGCAATTCTTATCAAAATCTCAGCAGGATTATTTGTTTATTTAGACTAGTTTATTTAAATGTATAAGGAAAGGCAAAGAAACTAGATTAGCTAAAATAATTTTGAAAAAGAAGAATAAAGTTAGAGAAATTTTAAGACTTTCTACATAGCTATAATGATCCATATTAATACTGTGTGGAATTCATGGAGGCATAGACATGTAAGTCGAAAGGACAGAATAGACTCCACAAGTATGACTGACTGAGATATAACAAAGATGCAAAAATTATTTGAAGGAGAAAGGATATTTTTCAACAAGTGGTACTGCAACAACTGGCAACCACAGGCAAAAAATGAACCTCAACTTAAACCTCATATCATATGCAAAAATTAATCCAAAATGGATCGTGGATCTAACTGTAAAACTATAAAACATTAAAAATAAAAACAAAGGAGAAATTCTTTGTTTGGGGGGGTCTGATGAAAACTTTAGATTTGACACCAAAAGCAGGATCCATAGAAGAAAAATAATAATTTAGCCCTCATCAAAATTAAAAATGTTTGCTTCGTGAAAGACCCTATTAAAAGAATGAAAAGATAAGCATACTACATATCCAACAAAGGACTGGTATCTAGACTATATAAAAAACTCTCAAAATGCAACAGTTAAAAAACAAACAACCCAATTAGAAAATGGGCAAAAGACTAGAATATACACTTCACTCAAGAGGGTAAATGGATGGCAAACAAGCACATGAAAAGATGTTCAACATCATTTTTCATTACTGAAGACAAATTAAAATCACAATGAAATATCAGCACACACCTATTAAATGGATATGATGAAAAATACTTATAGTATCAAGTGCTTGCAAGCATGAAGAACAACTAGATCTCTCATACATTGCTGATAGAGATGCAAAATTGTACAGTCGTTCTGAAAAATAGTTTTGCTCTTTCTTTTAAAGTTAAACACGTATTTACCATAAAAGCTAGGAACTGGCCTCCTGGATATTTAACCCTATAATAGTGAAGACATTGTATTAGTTTCCTCTGGCTGCTGTAAAAATTTACCACAAACTTAGTAACTCAATACAACAGGAATATATTCCCTCACAGATCTGGAGGCCAGGAATCTGAAATCAGTTTCACTGGATTTAAATCAAGGTGTTAAGCAGGACAGAATTCCCTCAGGAAGCTGTAGGGGAGAATCTGTCCCTTGTTTCTTCCATGTTCTGGTGGCTGCTAGTATTCTTTGGCTTACAGCCACATCATTCCAACATCTGCCTCCGTGGTCACATTGCCTTCTCCTCTTCTCTCTGGGGCAAATCTCCCCTTGCTTCCCTCTTACAAGGACACTTGTGATTGTATTTAGGGCCCACCAGGTTAACCCAGGATAATATTCCTATCTCAAGATCATTGACTTAAGCACATTTGCAAAGCATATCTTGCCACAAGTAACCTTGTGGCAAGATATGCTTTGCAAATGTGATTAATATTTCTAATTTTCAGGGATTAGAAAGTGGACATCTTTGGGGAACATTACTCAGCCTACCACACGTATGTTCACACAAAGGCTTGTGTATGAAAGTTCATAGCAACTTTATCCATAATATTCCCAAAGTGGAGACAATCCAAATGTCCTTCAATAGATGACCGAGTAACTGTAGTATATCCATACAACGGAATTCTGCTCAGCAATAAAAGAAATAAAACTATCGATTCATACAATTTGGATTAATCTCAAAGGCATTACGCCAAGTAAAAGAAGCCAGTATCAAAATGTATGCTATTGCATGATTCCATTTGTACAGCATTCTGGAAAAGACAAAACTGCGTGGCAGAGAACAGATCAGTGATTTTCCAGGGGTTAGAGGTTTGGGGAGGGTGTGACTCTAAAATGACAGCACTAGGAGTTTGGGGGTGGTGAAACTGTTTTGTATCCTGATTATGGTGGTTGTTACATGAATCTATACAAGTTGAAATGCATAGAACTATACACCAAATAACAGACCAATTTTACCTTAATTTCATTAAAAATCTGAGCAGAAGGAATTTCTTCATAGAGACTATGTATAGAAAGGTCTGGAGGTAAGGGAGCATTGTACATTTGCTTAACTGTAGTAACTGCTTTTAGTTTTGCATGGCAGAAGCTTAGAGCACAGGGATGTGGATGGCCAGAGAGAAAAATGTGCTGGGCCTTCAGTGGTTTTTCAATAATCATGGAATTAAGAGTTCACAACACTGATATTAAAACTTTCTCTGGAAAATCTAATGCCTGACAATAATAAATTAGTGTTCTCATCTCACCTGCTGATTTTCTTATATGACTGAAAGCTGATCTCTGTAACAGGGACAGTTTGAACATCAAAATAGTGACGACTGAACCGAAGAAAAGACTGAAAATTTTCTAACAGAATTCAGTTACTAGGATTTTACTTCATTTTCTTGATTCATGAATGATCTACCTAAGGAAATGAATAGGTTTTCTGCCTTTACCATCTCAGAATTAAGAAAATCACTTCATGTGTCCTCTTCATGAACTTATATTCTCTCAATATTTTCCCACTCGGCCAGCTTCCCCACACATCTATTGTCTTTTTTTTAACAATTCATTTATAATTAACTTCCTTATCTTTTATCAAGGGCCAACTTTGTTTCATTCCACAGAAGCTTTCCTGAATCTTTGAAAAATAAGTTCATGATACAAATGTATTAGGCTGAATTATTGATAAGTCATGCAAAGTTCTCATGCCTTGCAGTAATATAGAGCACTTGCATGAAATAGCAAAATAAAGTTCAGCTTGCACATATTCCTTTGATGCCTTATATGCACAAAACATGGACCTACCGTCAGTTTATGTAGCTCCATATTTTTCATATACAATGTCCTTCAGCTATATTGAGCTATAAATAAACACCTTAATTTTGACTTCTATATAAATGTATTTTTGATGTTTGCGTCTTATCAATTTCACAAAATAGTTTTGGTTTTGGAGTCACAAACCGATTCTGTCAGCCATATTCCACCCATTGGTTTAAAAAATCTGCTTTACTTGTTAATTTTACTTTTAATTATAGACTAGTTGCTAACCTTATGCTTACCACAAAAGTTGAAAACTTCTCATCTTGTCACAACTTTCTCATTTGAATTACTCTCATATTCTGAATTTAACAAAACACTAAGTTTACACTGCATTGCAGCTTTTAGCAAATGATTGTTTTCAATGTCTCTGATTTGGGAGAAAGTATTTTTTTGGTGTTGTTTCTTTGTTGATTCCTATCTTGAAACACCAGAGTATATTGAAAACACTTGTACTGTGAGTAGCTTATGTCATTTCTCCAGATATTATCAGAAATACATTTTTATTTGACATTTGTATTAAATCATTTTCACACTGCCAATAAAGATATAGTTCCATTTCTTAAGAATCATGTACAAGGTACAATGTAACATATAAACTAATATAAAATATAATCCTTATAATAGGTTACAGTCTAATTAAGGAAATAAAACAGGTGTGCATGTGCACACACATATACATATATATGGAGTTAAATAGCAAAACAAAGCATGATAATCAGTGACAAAACAAAGAACTTTTAGTGGGAGGACTGAAATTTGATATTTGGATCTGCCTCTTGCTGTGTGACCCTGAGCAAGCTGCTTGAACCTGTCAAGTTCTAGGTGTCTCATCTTAAAAACAGGAGTAATAATGCACAGTGATTTGTGAAGTTTTTACTAAATAATGTATATAAAAGTATACAGGGTCTCATACCCAAACACATAAAGTCAAATAGGGCACCAGGGCAGTGACTGCACCCATTGCTTGGACCTCCAGGTCAGATATTCTTTTACAGTACTTAAAGGAGCCCTGCTACTCTGGAAAGAACATGGGCTTTGGAGTCAGGCCTACTGAACTTTGAATCATGGCTTGAGTAATTCATGATTGTACAACATTCTGCAAGTGACTTAACCTTTCTGATTCTTATTTTCAATGGGGACATTATTATCCCCTTACCTCAGAGAATTATTGTGAAGATTAAAATAATATTATTATTATTTAACAACTGGTGCCCAATATACAATGGAACATATATTTACTAAAGTGAATCTTTTGCTCAGCTTTACAAGGATCACAGGAAGTTCAACTAAGAGAAGTGAACCCCCTATTCTGAAATAGATTATGAAATACTAATGAGTTTACCCATATATGTTAGAGTATATGTGCAATTATAAACTAATCTATAGAGAATCCCAAGAACACAAGAGCATAACTAGGGTGCCCTTTTGTTGTTAGTCAACAATCCCTACTCATTAGAGAAGAGAGGGCGTGGGGAGTGTCTTCTTGTACCTATCCAAATCTCATTGTTTCATCATACTGGCAGCAACTGGGGCAGACAGACTGATAGGGGAAGAGAAAGTCATCTGTGAAAAGGAGCCATTTGATGGTCCTTCTTGTCCATTCCCAAGTCAAGGTGTTCCCTATAATTTGTTCTCAAGAATGTTTAAAGGTCAGTGGTCTCTTGTAATTCTAATTTATTACTTTGTCATTTTGAGTTGAACTCCAGTAAATTTGGTACTGTTTTATCCGTGTCTTTCCTTCCACTGTTTACAGATTATAAACATTTCTAAATCTTCGTTTTGTAAGAAAAAGGACAAAATACCAATGACTAAGGTTGTACTGTATTTATTATGCAAGCCCTTTGGCAAGCAGTTACTAGTAAAAGAGAAGGGCACTGGCAAGCACAACTATATTGGACTTATTAACGTTAGAGTTGCCATGGCTTTAATTTGATTGTTATTTATTGAGCAGTCAAAATGTGTTAGGCAGCATAAAGAACACACTGAAAGCATAACCTGGATATTAAGGATTTTATACTCTTAAAAAGGAAATCTATTAACTCAACTACAGAATGTATCCATTCATGTAATCACCTGTGAAATCTTGATTAGGTAATTCATTTAGCTAGCCTTATACTTAGAGGGTATTTTTATATCTTTCTATTTAAAAATCGTGTTGCTTCAAATAACATTTCAAGATACTTTAATGTGATATTGCTCACATATATGAAATTATTCCTCCTCACTTGTAAGGTAATTAACAAATATCTCATCAAGTACAAAAACCTCAGCAGATACAGAAGACCCTGAGCAAACTGAGTCTGCAGAGAAAAGCCACATTCATTTTACATTAGTTTTGGGAAAATGATCATACAAGGAGAATGGATGCCCTCAAGAATAACAAAGCAATTGTTCAGTGGGAAACTGAAGGAGGAGGGTTAAATTTGAGGTTGGCGGGACAAAGAATTTAAGGTTATACTGCAACTTGATTCACAGGAATGTGACAGATTGTCCATTTCTCCCTCCACCAATCCCTAGTGAGCATTCATAGTATCCTAAGTCCCTTGCAAAACACTGGAGATGTAATGATGAAGACAGACATAGTTTTTCCCTTTTGAGACATTTGCAATCTAGCTGCAGAGACAGGGAAATGGAATTATTCATTTGTTCAGCGAACATTTATTGAGTGCCTTCTTCAGGCTGGACAATGTTCCTGGAGCTGGAGAGACAGAGTAAAGAAACACTGGTGGCGCAGTGGTTGAGAGTCCGCCTGCCGATGCAGGGGACACGGGTTCGTGCCCCGGTCTGGGAGGATCCCACATGCCACGGAGCAGCTGGGCCCATGAGCCGTGGCCACTGAGCCTGCGTGTCCAGAGCCTGTGCTCCTCAACGGGAGAGGCCACAACAGTGAGAGGCCCGCGTACCGCCAAAAAAAAAAGATGTTTAAAAAAAAAAGTAAGGAAAGGTATGGGGAAACCTCACTAGTAAGGTGACATTTCAGCAGAGACCTTATGACGTGAGTGAGTAAGACATGTAGAAAGGGGGGGTGGGGTGGGAGAGCATTCCAGAGGGAATAAAAGTTCAAAGGTTTAAAGAACATGCATGCTTAATATAGTAATGCAAGTATAGCAAAGGGTCAGTGGATCTGACTGGAGCAATCTGAAGCATGGTTAATATTTGTAGATGCCAATATTTCTGAATCAAATAGCTTCATCCGCCTTTCACCCTTACTCATTAATCCAATATCTTAGTTTCCTTGGTCTGTACCTTCCCTATCATCCTCTGTCACCTCAGCACCTAGACATGTGATTTAGCCTCTCCTGGCTTGTTGCCTTGACTTTCTCCTGGTCCCCTCTGGAATGTCCTCCTTGACTTGGTATGTTTCCAGAGGATATTTGGTTATATGACTCTTCATGGCCTCCAGCCCCTCTCTACCTACCCATAGCCTTGATGGAGGGTCTCAGACAGTATATGTCTCATGAGTTTCTTGTGAGACCCAAAGGAGATATGTATGAATAAGCATCCTGTAAACTTTTAAGTGCTTTATACTTGTAATGAAATCTTT
The DNA here is from genome assembly GCF_003031525.2 of Neophocaena asiaeorientalis asiaeorientalis. Classification (NCBI taxonomy): domain Eukaryota; kingdom Metazoa; phylum Chordata; class Mammalia; order Artiodactyla; family Phocoenidae; genus Neophocaena; species Neophocaena asiaeorientalis. The sequence continues at coordinate 393,803 of NW_020173486.1, read as the reverse complement.
AGTTCTAAGACCATGAGTTCGCAAATGAAAAGATTATACCAACAGTAATGTCATTTTGCAATATACAAAAGCTAGGAAAAGCAGGGAACCGGGAAAAGCAGCTAGGCAGGAGGTCTATCTCTGTCAGGGGTATGATGAATCACCAGCAAGAAATAGAATGGCCTTTGGAAGACTCAGGGCAGCTGGGTTGGGTTGTCTCCATCAGTCTGGGAGAGAGTGCTGCACAACTCGGCTTCCTTTCTGCCCCTCTATTTCAAACAATTTTATTTTTATTTTTCCTCATACCAGATGCTTTTCTTATTCATTTTTCTTTATACCAGATTTTTTTCTCCCTTCTGCTCAGGACTTTATATCTTTATGTTTCTCCTCTTGTATTACTTTCCTGCTTCCTCTGCTTTATTATTTTATAGTTCTTCTCCTTAAACTTGAGTGGGTTTTGCTATGGTCCCTGGGGAAGCTGCTCTACAAGCTTGTAGCAAACGTGATGTCAGGAGTCAACCTGACCACTTTGCCTGCTCTGAGAAGACTACTGCTACACTGAAGTGATTCCTTGAGAGAGGGGACCTAAAAAGCATGGTGGTTCTCTCTCTCTCTCTCTCTCTCTCTCTCTCTCTCTGTTTAAAGAAGAGGTCATGTGAACACACAGCAAGATAGGGGACTTCTAAACGCCAGGAAGAGGGTTCTCACCAGGAACCAAAACTACCAGGACCTTGATCTTGGACTCTCAGCTTCCAAAACTTAAAAATATAAATGGCTGTTAAGGAACATCCTCTCCAGGAGAAAGGCAGCATGAAAACTGGCTTCCTTATTGAAAACTACATGTGGCCAGGGTCAAAGAACTATCTACTATGATCTCTTTCAAGGCTATGGTGAATTTCCGGTGCCACTGCAAGCTGGTGATAGAAAGAATAAAATGTCTAAACTTGGGGAAAAAAAAGCATGGTGAAGAGAATGACACATTAGGAATCAGTAAGTCTAGATTGTATCACTAACATGCTGGGTTAACTTTGGCAAGTCTCTAGGTTAATGTAGGTCTCAGTTTACCCAAAATAAACAATAACGTTACTGAACTAGGTAATCTCTAAGAGTTCTTATGCTCTGGATTCTGAAATTGTTATGTTAATGTGAAACACAAAAAGAATTTTTTGGTTTTGGCAATAGAGAATAGTAGGACTGGAGCTGGTGACTGAACTACTGGAATAGTATAGCTCTCTTGCTTCTTGGTATGTTGCATCATGTTACAACCCTCAGGGTCTCTAATAAATGCCTAAAAACACAGACTGGAAACTGCCTCCCCAATAAAACTTGCCACTGTGCTCTGCATATAGTGTCTGCTCACTGAAAATAACTGAATATATTATGGGCTGACAAATTTTGAAAAAACCCTCTTTATTTCCGAAAGATGGCATTGACAGATTACTCAGGATGTGATAGAAGGGGGTAAAGCAACATTGGAGGAAGCCCCTAGGGAGAGTTCTTACAGAAGGAAGTGATGAGGTCAGCAAAGCTTTCAGGTTGCTTAGCTAAATGGTCTAGGTTGCTTAGCTAAATGGTCTAAACCCTTGACTGGTCAGAATCAAACAACATTGATTCTACATTCAACTTCACCAATAGGAATCTATGCCTCTGAAGCAAACAATATTTTAGCCATCACACTAAAAGTAAAATTCAGAGAATTTGGAATTGCTTTTGTGAACTTAGATGGTGAAATTAGAGCAAATCATCTTTCTGAGTTAATTCTCCTAATACCCACCTTGATTAACCCATATTTGAAAGGTTATAAAGAATAAGCTGTGTAGGAGTATAGGCAACAATGATATGATTAGTACTGAGTTATAACCATGGAGGCCAAGTACAGGGAATGCTTGAATTTGGAGAACTGATTACAATTATTTTCCATACCCCTAAATACATTTTCTTGGTGCAGCTAAATCACAAATTTCGACCTCTTTCCAAACCCAAACCCCCAACCTCCCTGCATCTGTATCCACCTCCTTTATATCCCTTCTGTTACTGTGGAGCAGCACCTTGATTAGCATCTAAGGCCAACCCACCAACTGTGCTTTTGATCTCATCTCCTCACCTTCTTGAGGTTATCACTCTAGCAATGACTATTCCCTTCTCTTCCCTATATCAAGCATTAAAAAATATTCTTTAAAATCTCTAGTGTCTCTCATATTAAAAGAAAAAATAAACGTTTTTCTCACCTAACCTCATCTTCCAGCTACAGCTCCATTTCTCAGTTCCTTTTCTCTAAAAGCAATGCTTTTTGCAAGACATATTTTTTCGTCCTCAAATCCTTCAACTCCTGTTTTATTTTAACATCTTTATTGGAGTATAATTGCTTTTCAACTCCCTTTTAGAAGGCTCATTTCATTCTTAAAGTATTTTTTCTTTCTCTTCACTTCCAAGCTGCCACATTCCCCTGTTTATTTCCGATATTATTGGGCACTCTCTCTTAGTCTCCTTTGATTGTCTACTTGCTTCTTCTCCGCATGAGCTAAAAATACTGGAGTATCTGCAATCTTGCCACTAGTCTTCTACCCACTTACATTCTTCACTGAGCAATTTCAAATCTTTCCCTGGCTCTACATATTACCCCAGGCGCTGACCTCTAATTTCAGCTTTGTACTCACATATGACTACGTAATCATCATCTCTACTTAGACATTTAATAGGCACCTCAAACCTAAAATGCTGCAAACAGAACACTTGATCTATGCCTACCCCACAATCAACCTGAACCTTCACAGCCTTTTCCTTTACAGTACCATCCATTCAGCTCCTCAGGTCAAACAACTAGGAGTCACCTTTCACCTCTTCTATCGTCCTCACTCCCCACATCCAATCCATCGGCAAGTCCAATAGGCTCTAAAATACGTCCAGAATTCAACCACTTCTTACTGTGCTATACTACAAACATAGTCCAAACCACCATCATCATCTGTCTCCTGTACTCTTGTAATAGCCTCTGAATTTATCTCCCTGCTCCTCTCCTTACCCTTTTTCAGGTGACTAGCCACACAGTAGACAGAATGATCTTTTCAGAAGTTGGTCAGACCATGGCATTCTCCTGTGCAAAATGCTCCCATGCCTTTCCATTAACCTTAAAACAAAATCTAGACTCCTTACCTTGGCCTACAAGACTGTAAGACCTGGCCTCTGGTGACCTCTTTTATCTCATCTTTCACTCCATGCCTACTGTCCCTTGGCCACAGCATATTTTTTCCTCAAATATACCAAGCTTGTTGCCATCCTAGGACTTCTGCACTGGTTGTTCCTTTTTTATATTTGCCATATATTTTTATCAGTCTTAGCCCCAATACACGTGGGGGTACAGCTGTAATTTACATGTGATATTTAGTGAGATCAAACTATGGACTTTGCAGTTGCAGTACAAAAGACACAGTGAGACTTGGAAAGAAAATCAGATATGTTAAACTGCAAATTCACTCATAAATAATCCAATACTCTCCTAGTAGTCATTTTTGAAGAGAAGGTCTTGAATTATATGTTACTCTTAGTTTCCTATCATACTATTGCTTTAGGGAAGAATTGTGTACTATAATTTAAAGCACGGTAAAAATCATAATGTTGGTAAAAATAATTTCCCTGCCATTATGATACTTACATTGGCTGTTATTCAACAGAAATGCTATAATTGATGTCTTGTTTGATCTTTGGTTTCCTTAATTCAAAATGATAAAAGAATATCAGATAAGAAAGTAAAAGCAATAAGGAAGTTACATTTCCATAACTTTTGCAATATTTTGTTTTATAAAACTTTTTGTTCAATACTCCTGGGTTAGAATTGATATTCGTGAAGACTGATTTACTTGTTTCACAAAAATCCATTTACCAAGAATAAACAATTTTTTTCTTTTCTTCTCTTTTATTTTTTCTCTATCAGAATTGATTAAATTGAGCCCATTCTTTTGAGATGACACTATCAAGCAAGGAATGAAATTGGGACCACTATAATCAATACATTCAGTGACCTTTCTTAATTCTTTTACTCTGAATGATTGTGTCAATTGAATTTACAGCAAGAACTTAAAATCTCAAGATCAATTGTTTTTGAAGTATCCTTTGAGAAAGCTCCAATATCAGTTGACATTGGGTTCTCCAGCATTACAATACAGTAATCAGTCAAATATCTTAAAATTAGGTTTATCCAGAGGACTTTGAGGGGACTATATTTAGGATCTGAAATAAAAGTTGATTCATAAGCATATGGGTTATACATTATTGATTCTTACTTAGAAAAAATCAACAGTTGTAAAATTAGTTTATTCAAACAGTCTAAATATAATTTTCTTTTTTGGAAAGAAGGGAAATTTCCCAGAACATTTATACACCTCTTGTCCTTTACAAATGCAGTTCACATACTAAGGCAAAGCATCTGTTACCTCTCTAATTTTGCTGTGATGAAAATTACTATTATAATGAGACTAGCTTTTTTAAGCATATATTTTATGTATATGAAGACAAATATGCACAGTGAGATCAACTTTTAGAAATTTGTTTCTAGCTTTTGAGGTGTATGTGGGTATCCTGAAAAACAGCCCTTTTTCTACTGATTAACATCAAGGTGTAGGCTTGGTAGGTTTCGGTCCTGCTAACAGCTGGGTTTCAGTCACCATTATCAAAAAATGCTGAACTTTGCACTGTGAAGTTGAGGTTGGAATGGAAGGAACATAAAAATCTCAGGAAGGTACATGTATTTTTTTTACCCTAACAACTCTTCTAACAAGAACTGATGAAGTGAGGTGATTTTGAGAAAGCCAGAATAGAATGAAAATAAGTCAAATAGAGTGAGTTTAAAGAAAAACTAAAACCATACCATGGTGTATCAAATGCAAAAAATGTTATGGGAACAAGGAACATATTCTTCTAAGTGCAGCTGCCTTAAACAATATTTTGAAAACTGAATCTCAGTTTTAATTAAAATTTTCTCTGAGTTATGTGATCATTTGGGCAAAAAAAAAGGTCTGAAACATATATATTTTTATAAATCACGCAGGAGAAGCAAGAAACTAGGAGCACCAAAATAACAACTGTACTTGATTTAAAATTTTTAAACTTTTCACTATTTACTCTTTCTTCCTTCTTGTTCCCCCTCTAGCAAACCTATCGCTTACATATAAAATAACACTAAAATAACGTCTGGCTTGTTTCCCCTTGGTTTTATCTTCAATTGTATTGACAGCTGTAGGACTGAGGTATTTATGGTACATACTTAAAGTGACAGTGTGAAATTGAAATCAACTCTAGGTTCAAATCCTATCTTTATAACATTGGGCAACTTAGCTAACTTCTTTGAATCTCCATTTTTTCACCAAAGTAAAGGGACCATAAGTTCTACCTTGACAGAAATGTTAAGAGTTAAATGAGAAAATATATAGGAGGCACCTGGTTTGTAGTAAACAAGCAATAAATGATCATTTCCCTCCCTCACATTTGTATCCTGAATAGTGAAATAGTCATATTCTATATGTATTTCTGTCCAGCATTTTGTACATGAGTCCTCTTATTAACACACTGGTTCTTAGCTCCCCAAACCATATCTTGCTGCAAATATTTTTATAAAACTGACAAATAACTAATTTAATAATCACATCAGTCCTATTTCCAATTGCCATATCTATCCTAGTCTTATTAAACATATTTTTTATGTTCTTATTTTGATGTTACCAAGTGTAGAAGCTAAGTTCGAATTAGCCTTTTTTTTTTCTTTTTTCGAATTAGCCTTTTGAAAATATTAGGTTTTTTAAAGTGATGGGGACTACAAAAATTTATTTATCTTATTCTCTTTATGTTATATTTATCAGCATCTACATATACTGAAAACTTCACCAGATAATATTATACTTTTTGCTTTCAACAAAGATATATATTTTAAAGAACTTTAAGAGGACAAATAGTCTGTTAAATTTATGCAGATAGTGGCCATTTCTTTTGTTCTTCCTTCATTCCTGAAGTCCCACATTTCCATCTTGTATCATTCCCCTTAAACCTAAACAACTTAATTTAACATATTTTTAGAGAAGTTCTGGTAGCAATGAATTATCTTAGTTTTTCTTCATCTAGGAATGTCTTTATTTTGCTTTCATTCCTAAAGAATATTTTCATTGGATATGGAATTCTAGCCTGACAGTTTTCTTTGTTTTTTCCTTATAGCACGTTAAAGATGTTTCATGTCTTCTGGTCACTATGGTTTCTGAGGAAAAATGTTCAGTCATTTGAACTGCTGTTCCTATTTAGGTAATGTGTCATTTTTATTTAGCTGCTTTCAAGAATTTTTAAAATTTATCTTTAGTTTTCAGCACTTTGTTTACGGTGGATCTAGTTTTGGTTTTCTTTATCTTATTTTTATTTTGCTGAGTGTCTTGAATGTGTGAATTTATGTCTCTAAACAATTTGGTAAATTATTAGCCATTATTTCTTCAAAATTTTGGGTATCAATATCTTTTTCTTATCTTTTTGAGACTCTAATCACATGAATGTTACATCTTATGAGATTGTCCCACATTCATTTTTTTTCTTCTGTTCTTCAGATTGAATGATTCCTATTGATCACTCTCCAAGGTAACTGAATCCTGAATCTTTCCTCTGTCATCTTCATTCTGCTATTAAGTACACTAATGAGGCGTTTTTTTTATTTCAGTATTTTATATTTCAGTTCTAAAATTTCCATTGCATTCCTTTTCACTTTCTTTCTCTTCTAAGAACTTCTATCTTTCCAGTAATTTTAAGATAGTTCACTTTTGCCTCACATAACATGTTTTTAATAATTGCTTTAAAATATTTGATAATTCCAACATCTGTGTTTCTCAGTGTTGTCATACATTGATTGTATTTTTCTTTGAGAATTGGTATGATTTTCCTAGCTATTTGTATGTGGAGCAATTTTAGACTGTATCCTGAACATTGTGAACATTATGTTGTAAGACTCTGTGACCTGTTAAAATCCTCTGTAGCATTTAGATTTTTGTTCATTTGCTTTAGGAGCCAATCAGCATGGTTAGGTTCAAATCACAAATTCTGCATCAACTTTTGTGAGCAGTGGCTACAGTGTCAGTTCAGGTTTCAAAACCTTTCCTATGGTATTTGAGTCTGCCCCATGTATGTACTACTCAGGAGTTAGACTTATGTGGTGATTTATATTATAGTTCAGTTCTCAAACTAGGCTTCTTTGCATCTGTTTTACATGTGCACTCCTCAGGAGCAAGCCTAAGATATGTATTAGTTCATACACAGATATAGGGGATCATTTTCTCTAGTGTTCTCCTCTCCAGGATCGCCCCTATACTTTATGGCTCTCAGGGGCCCTTACTTCTGTTTCCTTTGGCCAGATTGTTAGGCTTCTCTTCGAGTTTTTGTCTCCCTAAGGCTCTCTTGCAGTTAAGGCTTCCCTTAAGGCAGAGAAGTGAGAAAAAATAGTTTCTTTCAGAATTTTTTGTATTCACTCTTACTATGTACCTCTGGGACAAGTTCCACCCTTGGGTCAAAACCTATTACAAAGGAGGAAAATAAGAACAAGAAATTCAGCAACATTTTAGTCATTCTTCAAGTTTTGACTTCTCTTTCTAATATTCCTGCTGTTATTTACTTTACTTTTCAGAGTCCTTGGACAATTCCTTCATGTATTCTTTCCACAATTAGCTATAATCAATGGGAGAGATAGGCTATAGTGGGCTACTCCATTTTGGTCAGCATCAGAAGTCCTTTCCATTTTCCAAGAGTATTTCGACTTTTGATTATCTGGATCACTGAACTTACAGCTATATCTCTGTCCTTTATACACATATCCTGCACTGGGTATTTCCCTGAGGATGGATAAAGGAGCACCATTCAGATATCAAAATAATTGCTGCATAAAGCAATTGAATATAGGTCATTTAAGTAAGTCATACAGCAGCTTTTCTGTCTTTTCACAAAAAGGAGTTCTGCCCACAGGACGGTCTCTTGTGACAGCGACCCATCACAAATATGTTTCTTGGTCAGTGGCACTTACCAGTCTGTAACAGTCTCACGTTATCAATACAGCATCTTTTAGGTGCCAGCTTAAGGGTAACAAGCACAACCTCTCATTAGAAGGACATATAATTTCTGAGATTATTCCTCTTAGATATCGGTTAGCACTAACCATCTTTCCTTCTACCCCCATTCTTACATTTTGGTTGGAGTTGGAAATGGATCTTATAGCCATACATCCAGTGAAACTAATTGGCCTTAATAATGTTTTTTGTCCAATATCGTTTTCCACAAATGTTTCTGAATTTGATTTGCTTTTGCAGGGTGATGATTTCTTTATACTTTCCTACTTACTTGACTGAAGAGAATAAATAAGTACTGTACCAGAAATGAACAGCAAAGTCATTCATTCAACAATTATTTCTTGCATTTTTATCATGTGTTACACATTGCTTTAGATAGATACTGGGTATGGAGCTCAGTAAAAAATAGTCAAGGTGAGGAATGTAGTCACTAACTGGGCAGAAAGCTGCTCAAGAAGAAAAGAATAATGAATTCTCTGAGAACTACTAACATTCTGCAAAAGGGAAACTCAGGGACTGATGTAACTATGCCTATCTAGCCAACACTTTGCTGTCTTTTAAAATTTTATTTATTATCCACTATCAGTGGCAGATTTACTGTGAAACTATTGAAACTTAAGCTTCAAATAACCCTCACTTTCACAGGCACACCCAAATTAGTTGCAGGCAAGCACTGATCTACTCTCTGTCATAACTGATTAGTTTTTTTTGTTCAAGAATTTCATATAAATGGGATCATACAGTAAGTGCTGTTCTGTTTCTGGCTCGTTTTGCTCAGGGTAATGTTTCTGAGATTCACCCATGTTTTTGCATGTATCAACAGTTTATTCATTTTTATTGCAGAGTACTCTTTCATTGTATAAATATATTTCAATCTGCTGATCTATTCATCAGCTGTTGAATATTTACACTGTTTCCAGTTTGGGGCTCCTATGCATACAGCAGCTCTTAATGTTTGTGTGCCAGTCATTTGTGAGGGCATATGTTTTCATTTCTCATTGGGTAAATATCTAAGAGTGAACTTTCTGGCTCAAAGTGAAAGTTATTAAATTGTTTACAAAGTAGTCGTTACATTTTAGATTCCCACAAACAATGTATGAGAGTTCCCACTGCTGACCATACTCGCCAACGGTTGACATTGTTAGTCTTTATTTTTAATTTTAGCCATTCTAGAGGTGCACAGTATTACCTTATTATGGTTTTATTTTGTACTTCCCTGATGACTAATTGTCTTACCATAGTTTCAACTACTTACTGGCCATTCACACATCAACTTTGTGAAGCGTCTGTTCAAATCTTTTGCACATTTTTATTGGGTTGTTCATCTCATTATTGTGTTGTAATTGTTCTGTATATATTCTAGACACAAGTTCTTTTGCAGAGATCAGTAATAAGAAATTTTCTCTCTGCATCTTGCATTTTTATTTTCTTAACAATATATCATTTAACAGAAAATTTTTTTTAATTTGGTGAAGTCCAATTTATGAATTTCCTTTGAGGTTCATTCTTTGTATAACTTTTAAAAAATATTTAGCATCCCAAGATATTCTAGAAGTTTCAGAGCTTTAAGATCTACATTCAGGTGTATGATACATTTTGAGTTAAATTCTATGTATTGAATGAAGTAAGAGTTGAGGTTTATTTTTTTAATATTCACATCATGCTGTTTCAGTGACCTTTGCAGAAAGAGCTATCCTTTCCTCCCATTGAATCACCTTGGCACTTTTGTCAAAAACTAATTACTGGGAAGACCTTCAAGGTGACGGAAAAGTAAGATGTGGAGATCACCTTCCTCCCCAAAAATACATCAAAAATACATCTGTATATGGAACAACTCCTACAGAACAAATACTGAACACTGGCAGAAGACCTCAGACCTCAGACTTCCCAAAAGGCAAGAAAATCCCCACGTACCTGGGTAGGTCAAAAGAAAAAACACAGACAAAAGAACAGGGATGGGACCTGCACCTCTGGGAGGAAGCTGTGAAGGAGGAAAAGTTTCCATATACTAGGAAGCCCCTTCGCTAGTGGGGATGGGGGGTGGATGGGAGGGAAGTTTTGGAGCCATGGAAGAGAGTGCAACAACAGAGGTGCAGAGGGCAAAGCGGAGAGATTCCCACACAGGGGATCGGTGCCGACCAGCACTCACCAACCTGAGAGGCTTGTCTGCTCACCCACCGGGACGGGGGTGGATGTGGGGGGTGGGAGCTGAGGCTCTGGCTTCAGAGGTCAGATCCCAGGGAGAGGACTGGGGTTAGCTGTATGAACACAGCCTGAAGGGGGCTAGTGCGCCACAACTACCTGGGAGGGAGTCTGGGCAAAATTCTGGACCTGCCGAGGAGGCAAGAGACCATTGTTTCCGGGTGCACGAGGAGAGGGGATTCCTTCCCTGTCTGCCCACAGAAGGCAGAGCACCACCTAAATGAGCTCCAGAGATGGGCGGGACCCGAGGCTATCAGCTTGGACCCCAGAGACGGGCATGAAATGCTAATGCTGCTGCTGCCGCCACCAAGAAGCCTGTGTGCAAGCACAGGTCACTATCCACACACCCCCAGGAGCCTGTGCAAAACGTCAGTGCCAGGGTCCTGTGACGCAGGGACAAGTTCCCCAGGAGAGCACACAGTGCACCTCAGGCAGTTGCAATGCTGTGCAGGCCTCTGCAGCCACAGGCTCACCCCGCATTCCAATTATAACTACCATACCACTCCCTCCCCTTGGCATGAGTGAGCCAGAGCCCTCTAATCAGCTGCTGCTTTAACCCCATCCTGACTAGGGGGGAACAGATACCTGAGGGCAACATACACGTAGAGGTAGGGCCAAAACCAAAGCTGAACACCAGGAGCTGCGCGAACAAAGAAGAGAAAGGGAAATCTCTCCCAGCAGCCTCAGGAGCAGCAAAATAAATCCACATAATCAACTTGATGTAACCTGCATCTGTGGAATAACTGAATAGAAAATGAACCATCCCAAAATTGAAGCAGTGGACTTTGGGAGCAACTGTAGACTTGGGGTTTGCTGTCTACGACTGATTTCTTTCTGATTTTTATGTTTATCTTAGGAGAGTTTTTAGTGCTTGTTATCATTGGTGGATTTATTTATTGCGTTGGTTGCTCTCTTCTTTTTATTATTATTTTAATAAATTTTTAAATTTATTTATTTTTCTTTCTTTTTTTCTCACTTTTCTTCTGAGCCGTGTGGCTGACAGGGTCTTGGTACTCCAACCTGGTGTCAGGCCTGAGCCTTAGAGGTGGGAGAGTCTAGTTCAGGACGTTGGACCACCAGAAACCTCCCAGTCCCAGGTAATACCAATCAGCGAGAGCTCTACCAGAGATCTCCGTCTCAACGCTAAGACCCAGCTCCACCCAGTGGCCAGCAAGCTCCAGTGCTGGACTTCCCATGCCAATCAAATAGGAACACAACACAACCCATTAGCAGAGATGCTGCCTAAAATCACACTAAGTTCACAGACATGCCAAAACACACCACTGGAAGTGGCCCTACCCACCTGAAAGACAAGATGCAGCCACACCCACCAGAACACAGACACCAGTCCCCTCCACCAGGAAGCCTACACAAGCCACTGAACCAACCTCACCCACTGGGGGCAGACACCAAAAACAATGGAAACTATGAACCTGCAGCCTGTGAAAAGTGGACCCCAAACACAGTAAGCGAAACAAAATGAGAAGTCAGAGAAATATGCAGCAGATGAAGGAGGAAGGTAAAAACCCACCAGACCAAACAAATGAAGAGGAAATAGGCAGTTTACCTGAAAAAGAATTCAGGGTAAAGATAGTAAAGATGATCCAAAATCTAGGAAATAGAATGGAGAAAATACAAGAAACATTTAACAAGGACGTAGAAGAATTAAAGAGCAAACAAACAATGATGAACAACACAATAAATGAAATTAAAAATTCTCTACAAGGAATCAGTAGCAAAATAACTGATGCAGAAGAACAGATAAGTGACCTGGAAGATAAAATAATAGAAATAACTACTGCAGAGCATAATAAAGAAAAAAGAATGAAAAGACTTGAGGACAGTCTCAGAGACCTCTGGGACAATATTAAATGCACCAACATTCAAATTATAGGGGTCCCAGAAGAAGAAGAGGAAAAGAAAGGGACTGAGAAAATATTTGAAGAGGTTATACTTGAAAACTTCCCTAATATGGAAAAGGAAATAGTCAGTCAAGTTGAGGAAATGCAGAGAGTCCCATACAGGATAAATCAAAGGAGAAACACGGCAAGACATATATTAATCAAACTATCAAAAATTAAGTAGAAAGTTTTCTGACCACAACAGTATGAGATTAGAAATCAGTTACAGGGAAAGAAAAAGTAAAAACCACAAACATCTGGAAGCTAAACAATATGTTACTAAATAACCAAGAGATCACTGAAGAAATCAATGAGGCAAGCAAAAAATACCTAAAAACAAACGACAATGAAAACATGACAATGCAAAACCTATGGGATGCAGCAAAAGCAGTTCTAAGAGGGAAGTTTATAGCAGTACAATTCTACCACAAGAAACAAGGAAAATCTCAAATAAACAATCTAACATTACACCTAAAGGAACTAGAGAAGGAAGAACAAACAAAACCCAAAGTTAGTACATGGAAAGCAATCATAAAGATGCGAGCAGGAAAAATGAAATAGAAACAAAGAAAACAATAGCAAAGATCAACAAAACTAAAAGATAGTTACTTGAGAAGATAAACTAAATTGATAAACATTTAGTGAGACTCATCAAGAAAAAGAGGGAGAGGACTCAAATCAATAAAATTAGAAATGAAAAAGGAGATCCTAAATAGACATTTCTCCAAAGACATACAGATGGGCAAAAAACACATGAAAAGCTGCTCAGCATCACTAATTATTAGAGAAATGCATATCAAAACTACAATGAGGTATCACCTTAACACCAGTTAGAAGGAGCATCATCAGAAAATCTACAAACAACAAATGCTAGAGAGGGTGTGGAGAAAAGGGAACCCTCTTGCCCTGTTGGTGGGAATGTAAATTGATACAGCCACTATGGAGAACAGTATGGAGGTTCCTTAAGAAACTAAAAATAGAGCTACCATATGACCCAGCAATTCCACTACTGGGCATTTACCCAGAGAAAACCATAATTCAAAAAGACACATGCAGGCTTCCCTGGTGGCACAGTGGTTAGAAGTCCGCCGGCCGATGCATGGGACGCGGGTTCATGGCCCGGTCCGGGAAGATCCCACATGCCGCAGAGCGGCTGGGCCCGTGCCATGGCCGCTGGGCCTGCGCGTCTGGAGCCTGTGCTCCGCAATGGGAGAGGCCACAACAGTGAGAGGCCCGCGTACCACAAAAAAAAAGACATGCGTCCAAATGTTCATTGCAGCACTATTTACAGTAGCTAGGTCATGGAAGCAACCTAAGTGTCCATCAACAGATGAATAGATAAAGAGGATGTGGTACATATATACAATGGAATATTAAGCAGCTATAAAAGGAATGAAATCGGGTGTTTTGTAGACACATGGATGGAACTTGAGACTATCATACAGAGTGAAATAAATCAGAAAGAGAAAAACAAATATCGTATATTAACACATATACGTGGAATGTAGCAAATGATACAGATGAACCAGTTTGCAAGGCAGAAATAGAGACATAGATGTACAGAACAAACTAACGGGCACAAAAGGGGGAAAGCGGGGTGGGGGGGGCGGGTGTGATGGTGGTGGGATGAATTGGGAAATTGGAATTGACATATATATAAAATAGATAACTAATAAGAACCTGCTGTATAAAATAAATAAAATTAATTTTTAAAAAAATAGATGATATATTCCAATAGTAGAAATGATTAATAGTGACTTTAAATTCCTTTTGCATACAGTCAATTTTTCTAGCACCACTTCTTCAAAAGGCTATCTCTATCTTGCCATCTTTGTCAAAAAACAATTGGGTCTCCTTCTGTACTTCATTCTGTTCCATTGATCTATGTACTATTACAGATCTATATTTGTACAAATACTTCTCTATACTGATAATCAGCCTTATAATCAAGCAGTGTAAATGCTCTGATTTTGTTCTCATATTTCAATCCTTTTAGCTGCTCTAGGTTCTTTCAATTTTCTTACAGATTTAATAAATAGCCTTTCAATTTCTTCAAGGTGCCTTCTGGAATTTCAACTGAGATTGCATTGACTCTATAGATCAATTAGGAAATACTGGACTTTTTAAAATTTAGTCTTTCAAACCATGAACCTGTTACACAGTTTCTTGTATTTAGATCTTCTTTAATTTTTCTTAGTCATGTTTTGTGGTTTTTAGTGCACAGGTTTTAGACATATATTGTTAAATTTATCACCAAGCAGTTCATTTTTTTGATGCTACTGTTAGTAACATTTGCATTTAAATTTCTAATTTTTTGTTGCTACAATATAGAAATAAAATTTATTTACATATATGGAACTTGCATCCTGCAACCTTACTTGCTGATTAATTCTGGAAGCTTTTTTGTAGATTACTTGCCATTTTCTACACATATGATCATGTTACCTGTGAATAGACAGTTTTACCTATTTTTACCAATCTACATGCCATTTTTTCCCTGCCTTAATACACTATTTTAAAGGGAAAGCATTCAATCTTCTACCATTGAGTATGATATTATCTGTAAGATTTTTCTAGATTTTCTTAGTCAGATTATAATATTTCCATTCCTTATTGTGAATTTTTAACATGGATGGATGTTGAATTTTGTCAAATGTGGGGTTTGTTTGATTGCTTGTTTGCTTCTGTTAAGAAGATCATTTTTGCTTGTTCACATGGTAAATTACACCAAATAATTTTCAAATACAAAAACAACCTTAAATTCTTGGGATAGACCCTACTTGGTCACGAGGTGATCTTTTTTTATTATCGCAGAATTGCATTTGCTAAAATTTTGTGAGGGTTTTTGTATCTATGTTCATGAGGGATAGTTGTCTAGTTCTCTTTGGCTGCAATGTCTTTGTATGGCTTTGGTATTCAGGTATTGTTACCTCAGAATTGGTTATGAAGGGATCCCTTCTTTTTTAATTTCTGTAAGAGTTTGTGTTGGATTGGCACTGTTTCTTCCTTAAATGTTTGGTAGAATTGACCAGTGTAGCCATATGAGCCTAGAGTTTTCTTTGTGGTAAGATTTAATTTCCAAATATTTGGGGATCGACTTTTAATCATTTTTTTAATTGAAGTATAGTTGCTTTACAATATTGTGTTAATTTCTGCTGTTCAGCAAAGTGAATTAGCCACACGTATACATATACCCTTTTTTGGATTTCCTTCCCATTTAGGTCACCACAGATCATTGGGTAGAGCTCCCTGTGCTATACAATCTGTTCTCATTAGTTATCTATTTTACACATAGTGTATACATGTCAATCCCAATCTCCCAATCCATCCCACCCCCTCTTCCCCACGTGGTATCCATACATTTGTTCTCTATGTCTGTGTCTCTATTTCTGCTTTGCAAGTAAGATCATCTATACCATTTTTCTAGATTCCACATATTTGCATTAATACTTGATATTTTTCTCCTTCTGACTTAGTTCACTCTGTATGACAGTCTCTAGGTCCATCCACATCTGTACAGATGACCCAATTTCATTCTTTTTTATGGCTGAGTAATATTCCATTGTGTGTGTGTGTGTGTGTGTGTGTGTGTGTGTGTGTGTGTGTATATATACCACATCTTCTTTATCTATTCCTTTGTTGATGGACATTTAGGTTGCTTCCATGTCCTGCCTATTGTTAATAGTGCTGCAATGAACATTGGGGTGCATGTATCTTTTGGAATTATGGTTTTCTCCAGGTATATGCCCAGGAATGGGATTGTTGGATCATATGGTAGTTCTATTTTTAGTTTTTTAAGGAACCTCCATACTGTTCTCCATAGTGGCTGTATCAATTTACATTCCCACCAACAGTGCAAGAGGGTTCCCTTTTCTCCACACCCTCTCCAGCACTTATTGTTTGTAGATTTTCTGATGACGACCATTCTGACTGGTGTAAGGTGATACCTCATTATAGTTTTGATTTGCATTTCTCTAATAATTAGTGATTTTGAGCATCTTTGCATATGTCTGTTGGCTATCTGTATCTTATTGAGGTTTTAATGCAATCTTACTGTGGTCATACAGCATGTGGTCTATGACATTATTCCTTTAAAATACAGAGTCTTGTTTATGGCTTATCTAGTCTAATACTGCAGTGTGCCTTTTAAACAAATGTGTATTCTTCTTTGGTGGTAGAGTGTTCTATATATGTCAATTAGATTAAGTTGATTGATAGTGCTTTTCCAGTCTTCTATATCTTTACAGATTTTGTGTCTTTCTTTTCTATCAGGTAGTGAATAAGAGTGGTGACATCTGCAACTATTATTGTGGGTTTGTCAATTTCACTTTTTAAGTTCTGTCCATTTTTACTTAATCTATTTTGATGTGTATAAACACTTTGAATGTTATGTCATCTTAATGAATCAATACTTTTATCACCAAGAACTATCCCTTTTTGTCTATAATAGTATTAATCATCCTGAAGTCTACTTTTCTGTTATTAATATAGGTGCTTGAGTTTTCTTATGATTTGAGTTTATACGATATATATATTTCTATCCTTTCAGTTTTAACATATTTATATATTTGTATTTAATGTCTGAAGGTTAGTTTCTGTCCTCTGAGAATCAAAAGCCAAAGCAGAATTAGACATGCAAAAAATGTATTAGGTTAAACACCTGTGAGAGAAAATTGTAAGACCATAATGCAGGTCTGAGTCTTGTGCTCAGACAGTCAAATGGGGAAAAAAACTGATGACAATATTCTTATATAATCACTTCAATTATATTTAGCATCTTCCCATTATCCATTATTCATAAATATTGTATTTATTTAGTAATTTTCTTTATAATTTCCCCCATTTGAAATTTATTTTAAAAGGAAACATAGCAAGCATAGGTAAAAGAGCTTTTCCTAATTGCTTCCCAAGCCAACTTTATACATAACTACATTTAAGTGGGCTGAAAATTGGGGCTCCTCAGAACTCAGTGATGGGCATCAGGAAGAGGTGCATCCACTTGGAAGACGTGCATGCCTAGTCACCAGTTTACTCATCTGCACTTACTACTCTCTCTGCTTACCCATTTCTTCCTTCCTTCTTTCCTACGCCAAACCCAAGAGCTATGGATGCCCCAGGATTAAGGCCTGCCAGTTACCCTAGCACTGGTCAAGAACCAGCTGCTCCTGGACTGTACTGCCTGTTTGGGCAGAGAAGGATTGTGTACATAATCCTAAAATAATTTTGCATATGATAAATAGTAATTCTTCCACATCCTGGGAAACTGTATGTAGGTGATGTCTCTTCTTTCATTTTACATTTTCATAAATGCTTTCCTGGTAAGTACTGTAAAACATCAGGCATATAGGGAAGAACTTTCATCATTGGATTCTAATCTTGATTCTCATCGTACCAAAATTTGTTACTACTTATGACACCATCTTCACCAGGTTATTTTTATAAGCTCAGGTTAACCCTGGTTATTATCTATGCCAGGCATGTTGGCATATACATATGTGAAGCCCTAAATTCCTTCAGGATCCTTTTCTTATGGTAATCTCTAGTACCTCCCACATTTATTTTTTAAATGTTTCCTTCTGTTCCCTTTAGTAACTGGTTTAATGTGTTTATTGGGTCATATTTTCTCCTCTTTCATCATATTCAGTTTAAGAAAACATATTTACCCCTATGCGTCTGCAGTGCATTCCTAACTCAAACAAAGAACCCATCCATCTGGTATCTAAAGCTAGAGTTCAGAAATTCATAGACATGAAATTCTGGGAGAAGAGTTTTCCAGAGAGTGACCATCTAGTGCAAACGCTCGCAGGTGGAAATGAGTTTGAACTTGCTTGAGAAATAGGAAAAAAGACAGTGAAGCATGAGCAGAGTGGGCAAGGAGAAAAATGAAAGAAGAAGATGAGTTTCAGGAGGTCAGCAATAGTCAGATCATAAGGGGGCCATAGCAGTCACTGTAAGGACTGTGAATTTCATTCCAGGTTCATGAGAAGCCACTGGAGAGTTTTAAGCAGAGGGATGATGTAATCGGATTTAGGTTTTATGCAGGTTGATTCCCTTGGGAGTCCTTCAAGAGCCACAGCTGTCTCCCTTTTCCCAAGTCCCCAGCCAGCAGTAGGAGGGAAGAAAACATTGCTTGTGTTACCAAGTCTTTCATTTTCTTGTCTAAGTCTGATGCCTCATTGGACACCATGAGAATAAACAGAAGAGAGTTTTGGAAACACTCTGTGCTGTTCATCTATGATATATGCTCTGGAATGATAGCACAGCCTCCTGCAAGAATGCAAGTTTGTCTTGATTCTAATCTAAAGAAGTGTGTTCTGAGGAAAGCTAGGCAGAGTCGCACCATACAAGCTGAGTACAGAGTTACAGAGATTTAGTGGAAGAGATCATTTATTCAAGAAAAAAGAATTCAAATGTAAACCGTAATGTCACCTCCAGTTTGTTTGGCTTCTGTGTCATTGACCACTGTTGTTTTCTGCTACTTCTCTTTGGTTCTGAAGTTTGTGTTTCTAAAATGGTGACCCAAGTTTCATACAACCTGTATTTTAGAAATGTTCTATGTTCTAAATTGTATTTTCCTTTCAGGAAAAGCATTTACGTGTCAAGTAGCAAAATAAGAATGAAATGATAGAAGGTGACGTTCCCCATTAAAGAAAGAGAAATTGGGTAGAGACCTGTTAAATGTACACTGCAGAAAATAAAAGGGATGGTGATATGAACATGCCCATCAACTTACCCTTATAATATAGTGATTTTCAAATGTTAGAGGAGCATTTTTGAGCCTGTGTTATCATAGTGAAATAGTGCCTGAGGATGCTGTTTTCAGAAGGTCAGAGTTCCACAGCTGCTCAGTCAGTATGTTGAGAACTGGTCTTTAATCTTCTGGCTTCTTTGTAGTTCTGACATCATGTCCTTTCTGTTTTGCTATTATAGAAACATGCCTTAGGCTAACACTTTTGCGTGTTGTACTGTGACATTTACCCTCTCTTCTTCATAGCAACAACAATAATAATAATATCAAAAGCTACTATTTATAGAGTGCTAGGCACTTTGCATCAAGATTTAACCTAATTTTTAAGAGTCCTGTAAGTCAGGAGTTGGGCTCAATTTCCAGATGAAAAATATAAAGCTACTTCCATGGAACTGACAGTAGGGCCATATTCAGGGAGAGGTCAGGAGATGGGGGCCTTTAGGACAGCACTGTTCCCTCCTTTTCTGCATCATGGAGCTAGCCAAGTGAGTACAGCTTGGCAGCCTCTACAGGAGCTTTGCTGGTATTGAACAGAAAATTCAATTCTCACTGTCATTTTGAAGTAGGGACCTTTAAACTTTCTGATCCTATTGAGCTTGCCATAGACTTTCTGTCTAACAAGAAACAGACTCTTTCAATGTTCAGATGGTCCATATATAAAAGCTGCCCTATGAACAGAAGATGTATAACACCTAATTATTGCCCAACAACTACAATTTGCATAGAATAATATAGTATATTAAGTTCTTCTCTGTTGCCTCTCACTATATTAAGTTCAACTTGAAGTTTGCACTTCTGGTAAAAATTACAGCTTTCCTTTCAGTGAGAATGCTTGGTGCCCAAGCACTTATTAAAACTAGAATTCCTAAGAGGCAAATTTGAAAAGAGAGAAGCACAGTTGTTGGCACTAATGGAAGGAAGCTGTGCTTTCATCCCCACATTCTTTTCATTTAAAAGAGGAATGAGAGGATGGACAGGGTACAACTCTTTTATTTCTGTGGCATTAGAAGATATGAGAAACACCATAACTGGGTGCTCAAAACCAGTTGCAACTGCATTCTGTTACAGATACTTATGACTGCATCAAAAATACCAATACCTTCACTCTCAAGATAAGATCGTATTGCTTTCAGTTAAATCCTGACTATTTAATCTTAAGAAGTGTCAGAAAAACAATTATCTCTATTCTGTGTGAGAAAATGTGCATACTAACAGCAGGAGGTCTGATTAAACTATTTATTTGAAAACGACCAGCCTTAGCACAGCCTCTGCTGTCAATGGAATCAGTTTCTTCATTCTTACTGACACACAAAATCTTCCCTTCGATCTTACTAGATCACAACTGTTTATTACAACCTCTGCTTCTTGTCTATGTGTCCTACTATTTATATAGTAATTTTTCCAAAGCAACCACGGAGCTTTATGCTTTTACTTCAAACTCTGCATCGAGTATAGGAATGTTCAGCAACATTATAACGTGGAATAAATAGTATTAATTATGAGACTCCTCAGAATTCATTCATCTGTTAGACATTACAGTCATTACATAGAACTAATTTGACACTATGTCTCTAAAACGTGTTAAGACTCTTTGATGCTAAAAATTGCATTTGAAGAAGTGATTGTTGGAAGTTACTGTAATGCTCTGAGATGATGCAGCATCCAGCTCTCAAAGGATAAACAGTGCAGTACCTGTGGAGTCATTACTCAGGCTATCTCTGCCTATGGCTTACTTCTGGCCTCAGAGACAGCAAGCCCTGGCTTCTATCTTTTCCACTCAATAGCTTCCCAGCTTTCTATTGGCTACCTCAACTACAGAGATGGGCTTGCCGCCAAGAGTCTAATCAAAACCTACCCAGTAAATTATATGGCCAAGTGTCTGCTGGGGAAGCAGATGGTAGTCTTACCTGAATGGAGAGACAGATAGTGTTATGGAAAGAATGTGTGCTTTGTTAACAGGCCAGGGTTCAAATCTCAGCTCTGCTACATATTGGCTGGATCTATCTATTAACTTATCTGCCTCTCAGTGATATTTATGAACTGCACATAATCACACATACCTTGTGGAGTTGTAAGAATTAAATACTATAACATGTAAAAGCACTTCACTCAGTACCTGGAATATAATAGACACTTAATACATGTTCATCTATTCTCCTCACCCATGAATTAAGAAAAATATGATTTGCCCTGCTTATCTCAAACCAAATAATCCAGTGGTTTGTGAACTTTCTTTTGGAGCAGAGCCTTTAATTTTTCCCACAAGGAGTGCTTACATGGAAATTCGCACAATAAAACAAATTTAAGTAGGGCTCTTGGGCCTACCCAGTTGGTCTTTCACTCACTGCACTCAGTGGTCTCTGAGATATTTCCAGGTAACCCAGTTTAAAACTCACAGCAGTAACGTGGTACTGTAGACTGAGTGTGTGCCCCTGAAATCACATACTGAAGCCCTAATCCTTGAAGTGATGGCTTCTGGAGGCAAGGCCTTTGGGGGGTAATTGGGTTTGAACGAGGTCATAAGGGTAGAGCCCCCACGATAGAATTGGACATAGGGGGGAAAAAGTGACACAAAGCTATTAGTTGTTATTTTTATTATAGGTTAATGTGAATTTTAGAAGCGGGGGTGGAAGGGTGGTGGTGAGGGAATAGGGAGGTGCCCTGAAGGAAACTCTGGTTCAATCTGGGCCAGTCAAGCATGCTATGAGCAGGGCCAACTTGGTGGGTATTTATGTAGTTGCATAGGGTGCGATGCTCGGAACGGCCTCGCACTCTGTTGAACATGTTGCTGTTGCCATCTTGAAATTTTAGTAATTTGTGAACAAGATGCCATACATTTTCATTTAGGACTGGGCCCTACAAATTCTGTAGCTGCTCCCATCCTTGGGCATGTAAGTTTTACAGAATTCTGGCCACTTTTTCTTGCTTCATTCTCTAATGCGAATGTGGCATTATATGGCAACTGGAAACAACCTTGAGTCTACTCCCTTTTCTTCCCCCTTGAAAGACATGGCCTTTGTATATTAGTCCTGAGTTTCTTCTGCTGCTTGTCCCACTAGCTCTCATAGCAGACCTAAGTCTAGGCTTCATCAAAATCATTCATCACTAAATATGAACAAAATTAGTAGTACTTGGAGATATTGGAACAGACACACTGATTGTACTCATCAGTATTTTTCCTCTGTGAAATCAGGGGGAGGTTTCCTCTAATCTGGGTCAGAGAACCATCAGGAGACAGTTTGATATGCATATGATTTTTAATATATATTGTTTAATATATATTATATATATCTTTAATATATATCATACATGACACTGTTACTGTAATACTGTTTCCTTCAACACTGTTTGCTATGAGAGTGATGAGTGTTTTAAGAATTCTTTCATCCTCTGACTGGTGCCTCACAGCAGTGTCTGCCACTGTCTAGGGCAGGCTCTCCTTGTCCCTTGCCTGGAATACTGCAGCAACTGATTGTCCTTCTCTGTACTCCCACTCCTCTCCAATCCACCCCTAACACTATGGCCATTGTGATGTTTCTGGAACAAAAGCCAGGCCACGCTGAGTCTTAGTTATAAACCCTTCAGTGGTTTCCCATTGTCCTTAAGGTAAAGGCTAAGCTTCTTAACATGGCGGGTAAGGATTTTTGTGATCAGGCAGAAATACAGGCTCAGTGTAGATATATCGATGTGGACAATGATGAGGGTGACGGAGTGAAGGTTGGAGGGGGCAAGGTCAAATTTTATCTGCATTATGGGTGCTCTCTGCAGTGCCCACTTGTCTTCCTCCTCCTTTTTTTTCTGGCCTTTTTAGGCTCACTTACCTTTACTGCTACCAATTGCATTGTCCTTGAGTTTTCTTTGAAAACTTATAAGAGCTGAGCATGCTCAGAAGCCACAGAAAGCTTTTGTCTCTGAATCTGCTTTCTCGTTTTGAAACATCACTAAGGCTTCATTGTGAGGGATAGACAATCCCCTCTTCACAATGAGGATCAGTGAGATCCATCAAGCGACCAATAAGGATCAAAATTTCCCTTATCACAATTACATCGGTTTCACTTTGAAAGGGTTTTCCTAAGCAGTACAAAATATAGAATAAGTTGGATAGTGTCACTGGATTTCCCATTTTATCCAGAAAGATAGACCAAGGCCTTGATATAACCTACAGTCCCTCCATGACCTGTCAGCTGGACACTTCTCTGACCTCATTCTTACTCTTTCACTCTTGCCCTTCTGTGGTAAGCCAAAAAATGTCCTCTTGTAAAGATATAGTGGGTTGGCCAAAAAGTTCGTTCGGTTTTAAGTAAAAATAAAAGATACATTTTTCATTTTCACCAAGAATTTTATAGAACAATGTATTCACTAACCAAACAAACTTTTTGGCCAACGCAATATATGTCAAGTCCCTGGAACCTGTGAATGGTACCTCCTATGGCAAAAGTTGTGATTTTGAGAGGAAGAACTTATCCTCAATTATCCAAATGGGTCCAATATAATCACAAAGGTCCTTATACTGGAGAGGCAGAGAGAGACGTATGAAGAAGTCACAAAGAAGGGGAGAAATGAAGGAGGAGGCAGAGGTTAGAGTTATGTTGCCACAAGCCAAGGAATACAGACAGTCACCAAGGTGGAAGACCAAGGAATAGACACTCCCCTAGAGTCTCTGCAGGGAGCATGTCCCTGCTGACACCTTGATTTTGGACTTCTGGCCTCCAGAGCTATGAGGAAATAAATGCTTTAAGCCACCCAGTTTGTTACAGTAGCCCTAGCAAAATAATCTACCTTCTTTTTTTTGAGGGGGGCGGTTATAGTTGCTTTACAATGGTGTGTTAGTTTCTGCTGTACAACTAAGTGAATCAGTTATATGTATACATATATCCCCTCCCTGTGGCACCTCCCTCTCCCCCCAATCCCACCCATCTAAGTCACCACAGAGCACCGAGCTGCACTATACAGCAGGTTTCCACTAGCTATCAATTTTACACATGGTAGTGTACATACCTTCTTTCACTCCCACTGGCTTCCTTGCTGGTCCTCAAGTAGGCCAAGTGAATCCACATTAGGACTCACTGCTCTCTCAGACTAGAGAGCTCTCCCGCCAGATAGCTCCCTAGTGAGAGATTGCTCCATGGCTTTCTCCTTCACGTCCTGCAGGAGTCTGCTCAAAGGTCACTTTTGCAGTACTGCTTTCCTTGACCACACTGTTTAAAATAGGCCCCTTGGCACTCCTTAACATTCTTGCCCTATTTTTTTCTTCTGCATAGTACATATGGCTTATCTGACATACTGTTTATTTCATATATTTACTTATTTATTATTATCCACATCTGGTTGTCTATACACCCAGTAGAAGATAAGCTCCATACCGTCAGCAATTTTTGCCTGTATTGTTCATCACTGTATTCCCAGGGCATATAACAGTGCCCTGGCACCTAGGAGAAGGCCCAGTATATGTAAGCATTCAATAAATATTTGTTTAAAAAATCACCTAATACCAGAGATAGAAAGAGGTAGTGATAAAGGAAGCATTTTATAACTTACCATTCATGCTTCCTAAACTGTCCTAACCATTAACCATGCAACCTCCCTAATCCCAACAAATCATTTAATTTCCCATTTTCAAATATTAGCATTTACAGAAAGACTTTGAGACATTTCATGTATTACAGTTGAGTATAACTATTTTTTCAATCGTATATTTACTCAACAATTTTTAAAAATCAAACTGAAATTATCAAGTATTTTCCTCTGTATCATGCTGAAATCCTAAGCATAGGGTTTCCTAATTAAACAAACACTCAGCAGATATGACCAAAATGGTGAGTATATTTATTTTTTTAATATATAAATATTATATTTATTTTGAAGGGCCTGTACCTTAAGTATTGGAAGGCTGCTTAGAATATTTGTGGCCAATTACTATAAATATTTATGTAATTAGACTGATTTGGGGAAAGAAAATGATGGAAATGATTGTTTTAATTGTTGAACTATTACTCTTTTTAAAGTAAAATTGGTTAATTGAAAAAATGACATACATACAAAAAAGAACACCTATAATAATTGTACAGCTTGATGATTTTTCCCACAGTAAAATTATCCTGTAACAACCACTCAGATCAGAAACTAGAACACTAGCAATATCCTGAGAAGTACCCCTGGTGCCCCCTGCCAGTTACTACCCTCCCTTCCACTCCAAAGGTAGCTCCTATGCTAATGTATTTTTACAACAAAATACTTACATTTTATTTCATATCTACCATTGCAAGTTCAACAGACACTGATGCTACAATTTAACCTCACCCACCATCAAGTTTTATCAGTCTTTCTATTTTGTTTTTCTCAAAAAAAATAAGGGCTAAACATAGAGAGCTGTAAATTTTGATCTGAGACAACCTATTTCCCCATTCCTGCTTATGTATGTGCTCTAATAGAGATGTTTTCAAATAAAAATCCATACTCTCTTTTCTCAAATTAAAGATGTGCTAGTAGCCAAGCACTAGCAAGGCAGAGTACACACACACACCAAAAGAAATGCATTTTAGTTTAGGATTATGGTTTTAGTTTCAAGCTTAAATAAAGTGAGTAAAAGATATTTCTAAAAGGATAAAAATACCTTAACTGTGTTCTTTTAAATAAGGGTGCACTCAGAAGTTAAGACCCTTGAATTCAAAAGCTCTTGTCCCCTTTACTGTTAGCCACTGATAGTTAAAATGTTTTAAAGTAATAAAAGGTATAAAGGGTAGATGCAAGACACCACTGAAACATCACCTACCTGTCATGGGTACATTTCAATTATATCCATCATGGCCTCCCAGGAGCAAGCCTGGACACTGCCTCCCAGGAGCCCCAGGCAGGTTCTGGCAGGACTGCTGAGGGGCTTGCTCTGTGGGTGGTAGCTTATCATTGTTAGGACATATCCTGGGTGGCTTTATGGAAGGATGAACAGCCAGCAAGCTCCAGCCCAAAGTTAATATTGGAAAGCCAAAGATTACATAATTTTCACAGCATCTATGAGTTTCTGCCGCTGAGACACAACATGGATACACATACATGAGTAAAAGAAATACACGGAGGTGCCACGTCCAGGCTGTAACTTTTTCTATGAATAGCAAGGTTTTCAACTGATAAAGAAGATTAATCTTGCAGAGGGATTCACTTAAAAAGCCTTAGAAGAAGGCCTTGAGAGGCCCAGGATAGTCTTTCGTCCTTTTAAAATGGCTCTGACTTTCCAGTTAGCCACAGAGCAGCTTCCACATGTTTTTATTCCTAAGTACTTGAACACTGTAAAATAAAGGTAAAAGACATATACTCAGAAAACTGTAAGACACTATTTAAAGAAATTGAAGATGATACAAACAATGGAAAGATAGCTCGTGCACATGGATTAGAATTCATATTGTTAAAACGGCCATGCTACCCAAAGCAATCTATAGATTTAATGCAATCCCTATCAAATTACCCATGACATTTTTCACAAAACTAGAACAAATAATCCTAAAATTTATATGGAACCACAAAAGATCCAGAACTCCCAAAGCAATCTGGAGAAAAAAGAATGAAGCTGAAGGTATAACCCTTCTAGATTGCAGACTATACTACAAAACTACAGTAATCAAAACACCATGGTATTGCCATAAAAACAGACACATAGATCAAAGGAACAGAATGAAGAACCCAGAAATAAACCCACACACCTATAGTCTATTAATCTATGACAAAGGAGGCAATGGAGAAAAGAAAATCTCTTCAACAAGTGTGTTGGGAAAGGTGGACAGCTACACATCAAACAATGAAATTACAGCATTCCCTCACACCATACACAGAAATAAACTCCAAATGGTTTAAAGACCTAAACATAAGACATGACACCATAAAACTCCTAGAAGGATATCCCCTTTTTTGAGCTGCATTTTCAACTCTTTTGCCCATTTTCTATTGGATTGTCTGTCTCTTTTTATTGATTTACAGGAGCAGTCTGGATGTTTTTGTCTTTTGTCATTCATGAGTCTTTTGTCATTCATGTGTGTGAGATATAAATAAATACATAAATACATACATATAGATATGTGTCAATATATATATATACACACACACACATATATATATATATATATAGAGAGAGAGAGAGAGAGAGAGAGAGAGTTTTAGAGAATTTTCGTTACCCTAAAGGATCCCTCATGCCTGTTTGCAGTTAATTCTCATTACTAGCCACAGTCAACCACTGATCTGATATTTTCTCCTATACTTCGCCTTTCTAAAATGCCAAGAAAATGGAAACATGCATTATGTAGGCTTGTTTTTTCTGGCTTTCTTCACTTAACATGGTGATTTTGACAGTCATTCTTATTGTTGAATGCATCTTTAGTTCCTTCCTTTTAATTGCTGTACCAAAGTTTGTTAATACAATCACCAATTGAGAGATATTTGGCTCATTTCCAGTATTTAGTGGTTAGAAATAAAGCTACTATAAAATGGTGCATATAGGCTTTGTGTGACGTAGGTTTTAATTTTACTTGGGTGAACACCTGGGAGTGGGACCATTGAGTCATATTGTACATGTATGTCTAAATCTTTTCAAGACAGTATGGTACTGGCACAAAAACAGAAATATAGATCAATGGAACAGGATAGAAAGCCCAGAGTCGCATAGCACAGGGAGATCAGCTCGGTGCTTTGTGACCACCTAGAGGGGTGGGATAGGGAGGGTGGGAGGGAGGGAGATGCAAGAGGGAAGAGATATGGGAACATATGTATATGTATAACTGATTCACTTTGTTATAAAGCAGAAACTAACATACCATTGTAAAGCAATTATACTCCAATAAAAAAAAGAAAGAAATAAGAAAAAAAAACTAACAAACTTTTCTTTATTGAAGTATAGTTGATTTACAATATTATATTGGTTTCAGTTGCACAGCATAGTAATTCAGTGTTTTTATAGATTATAATCCACTATAAGCTATTATGAAGTAATGGCTATAATCCCCTGTGTGCTGTACCATATATCCTTGTAGCTTTTCTATTTTATACACAGTACTCTGTACCTCTTAATCCCATTCCCCTGTCTTGACCCTCCCACCTTCCCTCTCCCTATTGGTAACCACTAATTTGTTTTCTATATCTGTGAGTCTATAACAAACTGTTTTATAAAAGTGGCTAGTGTATGGGGGTTCTCATCTTGCCAGTAGTTCTTCCTCATCTTTGCCAGTGCTTAGTGTTCTCATATTCTTAAGTTGTTCCAATAGGGGTGTAGAGGTATCTCATTGTGGTTTTAATTTGCTAATCATTAATCATGTTGAACATCTTTTCTTGTGCTTAATTACCATCCATATATTTTCTTTGTTGATGTTTTTGTTCAATATTTTGCCCACTTTTAAAAAAAAAATGAATTGTTTATATTCTCATTATTGAGTCTTGAGAGTGCTTAATACAGTCCAGCTACAGGACCTTTATCAGATAAGTGATTGGCAAATATTTTCTCTCAGTCTTTGGCTTAAATAGTGTCTTTTAAAGGGTAGAAGTCTTAATTCTGATGAAGTCAAATTTATCGCTTTTTTTTGTAGGTATTATGCTTTGGTGTAGCATGTAAGAAATCTTTGCTTAGCCTAGGGCCACAAATATGCTTCTATGTTTTCTTCTAAAACATTTATTGTTTTAGGTTTTGTATTTAGGACAATGAGCACTTTTGAATTAATTTTGCATACAGTGCAAAGTATGCATACTGAGGTTCATTTTTTTCCATATGTATATACAATCATTCCAGCACCACTTGCTAAAAAGTCTATCCTTTCTCCTTTGGAACTTTGTCAAACAATAGTTGAATATATTTGTGTGAATCCATTTATGGGCTCTCTGTTCTGTTCCATTAATTTATATATCTATCTATATCATTTTTATAATATTACACTGCCTTAACATATGTAGAATATATGTAGCTTTATAGTAAGCTTGGAAATCGGGTAGCTTCAGCCCTCCAAATGTTCATTTCAAAATTGTTTTTCTTATTTAAGTTCCTCTGTTTATGCAACTAAATTTTAGAATGAGCTTGTAAATTTCTATAAAAAAACTTACTGTAATTTTAACTGGAATTGCATTCAATATATAGATAATCTGGGGGATATTTGAAAATCTAACAACAAGTCTTCCAATCCATGAACATGTTCCATTAATTTAGGTTTTCTTTGATTTTTCCATCAGTGTTTCTAGTTTTTAATAACTGACTCTGCACAAATTTTGTAAGATTTATACCTATAATTTAATGTTTTTGATGCTACTGTAAATGGCATTATTTCTTTTTAATTTCAGTTTCCAATTTTCATTGTTAATATGTAAATAAATATTTCTGTAATAAATGTATATCTTACAAACTTGCTAAACTCAGTCATCAGTTCTAATAGCATTTTCAAGTATTCTTTGAGATTTTCTACATAAACATGTCATCTGTGAATAAAGACCTTTCTAGTCCAGATTATTTTACCTTTCCAAAAGATATACCTTTCAGTCAATTTTCTTGCCTTATTGCACTGGCTAAGTATGATGTTGAATATGGGTCTTGTATGGTGATGGTTATGCGTGGTGACAACAGATATATTTTTTCTTGCTCCTGATCTTAGGGGGAAAGTACTCAGTCTTTCACCATTAAGTATGTAAGTTGTAGATCTTTTCTGAAGATATTCTTTATTAGATTAAGGGAGTTATCTTCTTTCCCTAGTTTGCTGAGAAAATTATCATGAATAAATTTTTAATTTTGCCAATTGCTTTTTCTGCATCTACTGAGATGATTATAGGATTTTTCTTCTTAGTGTGTTAGTGTGGTGGATCAAATTGAGTAACTGTTGAATGTTAAACCAGTCTTACATCATGGAGATAAAACTCACTTGGTCATAAGTAACATTCTTTTTCTATGTGGCTAGATATGATAGATTTACTAACATTTTGATAATGATTTTTCCATCTATACATAAGAGATATTGGTCTGTAGTTTTCTTTTATTGTAACTACTTTACTTGGTTTTGGTATCAGGGTAATTCTGTCCTTACAAAATGAGTTAGAAAGGGTTTGTGTAACATTAGCACTTTTTCTTCATTGATGTTTGGTAGAATTTGTCAATGTTCGCCATCTGTGCCAGGAGTTTTATTTGTTGGAAGCCTGTTCATTTCACATTCAATGTCTTTAATAGATATTAATCTATTCAGATTATTCATTTTTTTAAATTAAGCTTTAGTAGTTTGTTGTGTTTACAGTAATTTGCCCACTACATCTATATTATAGTTATGGATATAGAATTATGTGTAGTATCTCATTATCTTTTTAATATTTATAGGATCTGTAGCTGATCATTCATTCCTGATATTTAAAATTTGTGTCACCTCTTTTCTTGGTCAGTCTGACTAAACCTTAATTGATATTATTAATTTTTCTTTAAAGAAACAAATTTCATTTCATTGATTTTCTGTATTGATTTTTGTGTTTTCACTTTTATTGATTTCTGCTTTTACCTTTCTAATATTCTTTCTTCTGCTTGTTTTGGGTTTAATTTGTTCTTTTCTCCAATTTCTCTAAGGTAGAAACTAGATCATTGATTTGAGAACTTTCCTCTTTTCTAATATAAACATCTAACAATATGCTGTAAATTTCCCTCTAAGTTCTGCTTTAACAGCATCCCTCAAATTTTGATATATTTTCATTTTCCTTTCACTCAAAATATTTTCCACTTTCCCCTATGATTTCTTCTTTGACCCATGGGTTATTTAGATGCATGCTTTTAATATCAAAATATTTGGAGATTTTCCTGATATCTTTCTCTTATTGATTTCTAGTTCAATTCCATTATGATCCAAGAACACACTTTTTGTTTTCCTTTAAAGTTCTTATAGTTTGTCTTATAACCCAGGTTATCATCTACCTTATTGGGTTATTTCATACACACTAGAAATGAAAATGTATACCTCTTTTGTTGTTTGGAGTCTTCTATATATGCCATTGTGTCAAATTGATTGCAAGTGTTGTCCTGGTCTTCTATAACCTTACTGATGTTGTGTCTATTTATGCTATTGGTTAATAAGAGAGGAATGTTCGGATCTTCAAGTATAAAATGTGCTTCATTGACTTTACAGTTGTCAATTTTTTTCCATGTACTTTGAAACTCTAATATTAACTGCCTACACATTTAAGATTGTTATGTTATGTTGAAGAAGGGACCCTTTATCACCAGTGAGAAAGTGAACTAAGACTAGAACTACATTCTTTTAAATCCTTTTTTAGGAATCTTTCTTGTACTTATATGGATTACCTGTAGAGAAAACATGTAATTTCATCTCTATTCTCTTCTTCTTACAATTTATGCCAGATTAATCTTTTTAAATCCCATTTTGATCAAGTAATTTATGAGTTAAAAAAAATTTTGATTCCAACATTGCCCATTGAGTTTGTATGTAAAACCCTCTTCATTGTGACTCTGAATAGTCTTAATCTTTCACCACTCACTCATTCTTTATGCAAAGTAAATGGACTACCTTTGTCCAGAACATGGATCACTTACCTACTAATTCAGCATCCATTTGGAGCAAATTATTTGACTAAATGCCACGAATATTTTTTAAACGTGTTCCCTCTTCTTGAGAAGGTAATAATCTAATGTAAACAAAACTATGGAAATGAGCATAAGCTAGAAAGGAGGGCAAGGCTACAGTGATGAACAGGATTGGTTAGAGCAGAGAGGCAGGATAGCAAGCAATCTGTAAATAGTGCAATAGCCTCAGTGGAAAATGACTCAGGGAAGTGACTTTGTCAGGATCTAAAGTTATTTTGTGATCTATCGGTTCCAGAATACTAATGATCAAGAGCAAACAAAAATCAGAAGGCATTATGGTTGTGTATAAATGCCAGGAACCACAGAATCAAAAAATACAATAACTGGCTTTGGGGAGATTGATCCTAAATATCTCTCCATAGCAGAATAACTTGCATGTTGGCTGACTACAAGTTTTAGGAGTTTCGAATGGCATTACTACTTAACCTACTTGTTCACAGATGAATTTGGCTTAGATTCTAGTCTGTATTAAAGTAGACTGAATATTGTCTTAAATTATGCATTTGGAGAATAATTTATTCATATTAAATACAGACCCAAATATGAAATTCAGCACAATAATTAAGAATAAGAACTCAAAGAACCTCATGCTTCAGGCATTTAGCATCTGATATAGTTTTGCATACGTATAAGGTGCACTGGAACAAACCTGAAAACAAAGTGAGTAGGTACAATATATCATTCTGTAATTAAAAAGAACAGGCCTATGAAAGTACTACTAAAGTAGTTTGAAGAAAGCAGCTGATCTTTTAAACGCTTATGTATTTTGGAAGTTTTTAATCTTTTATCTTTTCAACAATGACTTAATTGACTTCATAACATGAGATTACGTATCTGTCAAATGGGCTATTTTTATAAATCGTGTTATAATTAAATTATGGTCTCTAGGGCCCAGTGTCAAATCATAGGAGTGGCAGGCTACCCATTCACAATAAAGGAAGAGGGGAGTGTGTGTGTGTGCGCGTGCACGTGCACGTGTATGCACCGATTTTTGGTTTTGTTGTTGATTTTCTGTTTGAATTGGATGATGAAAGACAGCTGGAAACACTACTGGTTATTTGCCAAATTTTAAGAGAACCAGCAACTAGTGGATTGCTACCCTTTGTTACACACTTTGATTCTTCCCCAGTACAAGCTGTTTTCCCTTCTTGGAAGCCTTTTTTAATTAACAAACTTTATTTTTTAGACCAGTTTTTAGATTGATAGCAAAACTGAACAGAAAGAACATAGTTCTTATATACCCCTAGTCCTCATACACATACAACTTTGCCCACTATGGACATCCCACACAACATTGATACACTTGCTACAATAGATGAACCTATATTGACACATCATTATCATTTAAAGTCCATAGTTTACACGAGTTCTTTCTTGATATTTTACATTCTATGAGTTTTGATAAATGTATAATGACTTGTATCCACCACTGTAGTATCATACAAAATAGTTTCACTACCCTAAAATTCCTCTGTGCTCTACCTATTCATCTCTCCTACCTCCCTAACCCCTGGCAACCACTGATCATTACACTATCTCCATAGTTATGTCTTTTCCAGAATGTCATTTACATGAAATAGATAGGCTTTTCAGATTGGTTTCCTTCACTTAGCAATATGAATTTAAGTTTCCTCTATGTCTTTTCATGGCTTGAGAGCTCATTTCTTTATAGCACTGAATAATATTTCTTTGTCTGGATTACTACAGTTTATCCATTAAACTACTGAAGGACATCTTGATTGCTTTCAAGTTTTGGCAATTATGAGTGAAGCTGCTAAAAACATCTGTGTGCAAGTTTTGTGGGGGCATTAGTTTTCAAAACACTGAGGTTAATATCAAGGAGTGTGATTGCTGGATTGTATGGTAAGCATGTTTAGTTTCATAAGAAACGGCCAAATTTTCATCCAAAGAGGCTGTGCCACTTTGCATTCCCATCAGCAATAAATGAGAGTTCCTACTGCTCCACATCCTCATCAGCATTTGGTATTGTCAGTGTTTTGGATTTTAGCCATTCAAATAGGTGTGTACTGGTATCTCATTGTTGTTTTAATTTGGAATTCTTTAATAATATATGATGTTAAGCATATTTTCCAATGCTTACTTGTCATCTACATAAAATTCTTCAATGAGGTGTCTGTTCAGGTCTTTTTCCCATTTTTTATACAGGTTTTCCTTTTCTTATAACTGTGTTTTAAGAGTTCTTTATATATTTTGGATAACAGTCCTTTATCCGATATGTATTTTGCAAGTATTTTTCCCACTTTGTCACTTGTCTTTTCATTCTATCAACAGTGCCTTTTAAAAAGCACAAGTTTTTAATTTTAATGAAATCTAGCTTATCAATGATTTCTTTCACAGATCTTGCCTTTGGTGTTTTATCTAAAAAGTCATCACAATGGTATATGAAAATACTGAATATAAAAATATTGAATCACTATGTTATACATCTGAAACTAATGTAATATTGAAAAGCAACTATACTTTAATTTCTTAAACTTTTTTAATTAAAAAAATAAAAAGTCACTGCCACACCCAAGATCAATTAGGTTTTCTCCTGTGTGGTCTTCTAGGAGTTTTATAGTTTAATGCTTTACATTTAGGTCTACGATTCACTTTGAGTTAATTTTTGTGAAGGGTGTAAGGTCTGTATCTAGGTTCATTTTTTTTTTTTTGCATGTGGATGTCATTTTGTTTCAGCACAATTTGTTGAAAAGACAACCTTTGCTCTGTGATCTTGGAGCAGGTTCCTCAACTGTTCCTTATTTCATCAGCTATAAAAAAAATGGAATAATAATAATAATACCTATCTTACAGGACTGTTGAGAAGATTGGCACATGGTAGGTGCTCAGTAAACAAATGGTAATAGCTATATTGTTACAATTATCATCAGAGTGTCCAGCAAGGCTGAGACAGGTCAGATGGAAAGCTGTCTCCATGGAGTCAGCATATGAGAGAGAGAGCACTTGGGGGTGGATCAAGCCTGAAGAGTCACAACCCAAGGTATTTTACTGAACTGGAGAGAAGAGTGTTACCATGGGGAAAGCCTAGATCCTAAGCAGAAGA
Organism: Neophocaena asiaeorientalis asiaeorientalis; assembly: GCF_003031525.2. NCBI lineage: Eukaryota > Metazoa > Chordata > Mammalia > Artiodactyla > Phocoenidae > Neophocaena > Neophocaena asiaeorientalis. Next base: position 359,236 of record NW_020173486.1, on the reverse strand, counting down.
GAGAACAAAAGGGGTGTAGCGTTGAATGGGCAAGGCAAAAACATCATGATAAGAACAAGTTGAAGATTCAAAGCCAGGAGAAACAAGAAGTAATTGAGTGTGGAGTGTGACTCCTGGTGCAGACAGGAGATCTCGTCTCCAACACTGGGCATGTAGCAAGTTTGCTGTTATGCACTTGGCTGACTTGGCCAGAACAAACATACCTCCTTTAAGGCACTGCACGGGCTCCACATGCACTGCACCTAGAACATCATGAACCTGAGTTTGGTGAGCCCCTAAACACATCAATCCATCTCATCTACTGTGTATTTTATTTCTTACCAGGATCAAGCATAAAGTAGTGGTTCACTGGGTACAAGAGGAATAACTTATCTACAATTTCCACACATTTGCCCTTTTCTTTCTGCTTTGGAACGCATGAGGCTTGACCATCATTAAACAGAAATATTATCTTGGATGTGCAAATCAAGGAAATAATTTTTCTCAACTCATTGGACCAAAAAATATTTAGTCTTCCTAAAGGATAGAATGGTAGCCCCCATGGTTTAGTTTCTTGCATTAATACTCACTATGGGTTAATGTGCTATTAATATGGAAAAAAAAAGAAAGAAAGCCCTTTAAATAGCAGCTTGTGCTTCTTTTTTATTTCTCTCCTGCAAAAGCTGATTTACTGTGTGTTTCTTCCATCTGGCAGGAAGCTAATCTGAATATGAATCAATCCTTGCAAAAATAACTGCAGGAAATTTTAGACATTCATAACTTTCCAAAGTTTTTTTTCTCTTTAACAATGGCATTTTTGTCATTCTTTCAGTTGAGCAAAGTTTTTCAACTGAAATTAAATATGACTATTTAGAGAATTGTGCCACTTCATCCCGAATGCGTCCTTTACTGTTATGGATTTACATTGCTCATATTCAAGATATATGCACATAAATGAGTAATTGCTGCTATCCCAAAAAGTTATAATCATGAGAGGAAAACAGATTAATGTGATGTTCACAACTTGATAAGCAAAATCATAAGAAAAATCATTCTCAAATATCTGATTTGTCTTTCCTTGAAGTTTATTTTGTAATAAATGCTGGTTTCTTCTAACATTGGTTGTACCAACTAATACTTCTGGTGCTATGAGGAAAAAACCCTCTACCTCATAAAACAAAACTCAATTTTTTAGCAAGTAACTCCTGGCTATTTCCAAAATCAGTGCTTCCCAGCCATTCCCACTTCATGGCACACCAAAAAAATGATAACGTTTACCCTCGGGTAAATGCAGAAGTCTGCTTGGGCAGGAAGTTAACCAGCCCAGAAACTCCAGCTGTCTCAGGCCCCATCAGGTCACCCCAAGATGGAGGGAATAAATATCCTCTCACACCTGTAACCTATTTTCAGCACATAAGCTCTGCTCAAGGAAACCTGTTCCCCAGAACTGCGTATTGGGAAAGGAAAATGTGCATCATATGAAAATGGAAGCAATATCATCTAGACTAATACATAAGTGTCTTTGGCAGAATTTCCAGACAAGAGTTATGTGGTCAAGTCAATCCATTCTAGTCTAACTTATCAAGTATGAATGATTAACCCAGTGTTGCATTCTACAGAATGCTAGTCTCCCATGAGATATTAATAGATGCTAAAGTGAACCCCCCCACCCCCATGGTCAAATAATTTTGAAAGTTATAGGGTTAAATGGATTTCATTACTATAGGACTTCCTGAGCTCTTTCATATGCTAACGTGAGTTATGAATCTCCAAGAAAGGGATAGAGCTGATATGCAACATATGATTGTGCAGACTGTGCACTGCACAACACTAGAAGTCACTATTCATATTGTAGCCTATTACATGGTACTAATTTAAGCAATATACAACCTACACACAGCCGCCCTAGGATATAGCATGCGGCATTTTCCATACATATTTGTCTATGGAACATTGCCCAGGATACTTGTTGATGTCTAGTGTAACATAATTGGGTCTTTATGGATTCCATTGATCTTCTTGTCCTTTATGCTATATTTCAGGGATATCATGTTCTAATTAACTCTATTCCTTCTTTTTCCCAGATTGTGAATTTTCCTGCCTCTGAGAGGAAAGAACGTGGACTTTGATGTCATATTGATCTGGGTTCACTATCAGTTCTGCCACTTGTTTTACCAGCTCTGGGCCTTGATGATATCTGTACAATGGATATAGTACCATGCACATAACAGGGTGATTGTACAGATTAAATAAGCAAGCGTATAGAAAGCTTTAGTACAGTGCCTGACACATAGTAGTATATATAGCAAATCCTTTTCTTCTCCCTCAGTGCCTTTGCTCATGTTGTTCCCTCTGCCTGAATGCCTTTCTATGCTCAGTCTGCCCTTCAAGTACTACTTCATTTACAAAGCCTTTCCTGATGCAAATGCTCCCTCCCTCAAACCTCTGCAGCACCTTGTGGCTCTTTCCTAGGTATATTCTAGAACATTTTTCTGATACTAGAATAATTGTGACCAATTTCTCATCCTCCATGTTTGCTTAATTATGAAATGTTGAGGGCATCAACATTGTCTTATTCATCTTGATCCTCAACAAAACCTGCACTCTCTTAGGCACTCAATAAATGTCTGTAGAATCTAATGGAATCAAAATGGTAAGGTGGCTGGCAGGTACCCACAATATATTTTTCACTGAGGAGGTGATAATAGCAGCTCTTCTAGACTGACTGAATGCACATTATAGTCTGCAAAAATCTGTCTATTGGTATGCAGAGACAGTCAAAGAAAGCCCTGAAGATATATTTTACAGAGCACAAGGAAAATATTCTGAGGTTTAAGTTGCACAAATTGGTTGTATAATCAACACTTTCTGTAAAATAAAGGTCTTTAAACATAGGGATGGTGGTGGATAGTCTAATCATTGATTGTAATCTCAAAAGTAAAGCAAATATTTTAGAACAGAGTCCTAGACTCAAATATCAATATGTATAAAATCTCTGTTCCTTAGTTCTCTTCAAGTACAAATCTATACAAAATACTAAGCAAAACCACTTTTTACATGTCTGTTAAGATGATGCATTTACTTATATTACAATATATACTGTTTCAAGTATATTTAGACAACCCATTTTGCATTAATAAAATATGCATGATCTATACTCAGCATATTTTATTCAGGTTCTCATGCTAAAGCATTTAAAAACAAGATATATGTACAAAATAAATTGCACATTAGCTTTTCAAGTAAGAATTTTGTTATGAAAATTCGACAAATGCCAACAACCTTGTACAGTCAAGCTACATTTATCAACAGGAATTAGACACTTCAGGAAGAAAATCCCGGAATAGGAACCTCTTTTTAAAATTATGTTGGAACAAAAGGATTTTTTTACATGAATTACCTAGTTAAGACGCACATTTCCATTCTTTATTAGGTGCTTTGGTTCTTGACATGCTATCTAAAGTGTGATTTATCAGAAAGACACAAAATTGTAACCGTTGAAGTTTTCATAATGACCATAACAACTGATTAACTTCTATAACAACATGATACCAAAATGCCCAATACAAATTGTTAATAATAATCATCAGTTACAAGCATTTGATTTGTCTCTACAATTCTAAACACTTGGGGCTTTAGATAGTATAACAGTTATATTTGCAAATTTATGGAGTATATGGACACAGTCACTAAAGCAAGCTAACAATTGATTATTAAAGTATCCTTAGTCTCTTCAGGACAACTATCAATGATACTATTGTAATTTTTGTTGTTTTTTATTTTATTAGCCAACATTTCATGGGCTCTTACTATTTGCCAGCCACTGTGCTAAATACTTTATATACATTATCTCCACACTTAAAAAGCAAACGAACGTTGCCAACCAAAAGGGAAAACGAGAAAGGGGAAAGTGAATTAACATTTTCACAAGACAAATGGAAAAGGAAATCCAGATAAAAGTAATCTGGATAGCTGGTGAAAGATACCAAGGTGATTCTGACTAGGGTGAATTTACTACGGTCCTGGGTCTGACCCTCAGCTTTCAACGTCCAGAAATTTTGACCCATATATTCCTTCATTGAAGGGAAACCTATAGAGAGAGAGCCAAATTCTAATCAGAAGGCTACACTTGGTGAACCTGGAAACAGAGTAAAGGAAAAAGGAGAATCTTTAGCAATATTTTTCCAGGCCACAGTGAAGCCTAGAAAAGGGAACAGGTAAGGCCATCTAGGACACAGAGAACAGTATGTGCAAAAGCAAAAAGAAGTCAAAAAGTTCAGTATGTTTGTGGAAGATATTATAAGTAAAGATCTTGGACTGGCTGGGAATAGGGGATCCTGAAGCAGATCCCCTATAGAAAAAAGGGCTGCAATAGTAGGCAAGGCCAAAATGCAAAGGACCTAGAACCTTCATTGCAGTGAGGAGCTACTTACTGCTGTGAAGCAGGGGACTGACTCATCAGACTCTTCAGGAGTCTGTTTGGAGGGAATTGATAGTGAATGCAAGGAAAACAGAATGATGTTGTAAAAATGGCTCAGGTGAAACATTATGCAGATCTAAATTAAAGGACAAAAAAATCTTTACAACAGAGTTTCTTGAGAAAATGTGTTCTGCATTGAAAACTACTGACTTCATTAAACATTACATTTGGTATTCAATACTTGGCACACAATACATTTGAAAGTTGGCATTAGCCCATACTTAAAAAACAAATACTGTAATGCAATTGTTATAATAATATAAAATCATGTTTAGTGCAAGTCAGAAACAAAATGAGAAATAAATTTAAAATGTGAATGATCAAAATGATTTTTATAAACTTTTGCTAAAAACCATGGGGTCACATCCCCAAAGATTAAAAATTAGTGTTGCATTCATTACAAAAACAAGCCTCAGAATGGGAGAAATATTTGCAAATGAATCAACGGACAAAGGATTAATCTCCAAAATATACAAACAGCTCATGCAGCTCAATATCAAAAAGAAACAACCGAATCAAAAAATGGGTGGAAGATCTAAATAGACATTTCTCCAAAGAAGACATACAGATGGCCAACAAACACATGAAAAGATGCTTAACATCACTAATTATCAGAGAAATGCAAATCAAAACTACAATGAGGTATCACCTCACCCCAGTCAGAATGGCCATTATCAAAAAAGCTACAAACAATAAATGCTGGAGAGGGTGTGGAGAAAAGGGAACCCTCCTACACTGTTGGAGGGAATGTAAATTGATACAGCCACTATGGAGAACAGTATGGAGGTTCCTTAAAGAACTAAAAATAGAACTACCATACGACCCAGCAATCCCACTACTGGGCATATAACCTGAGAAAACCATAATTCAAAAAGAGTCATGTACCTGTAAAAGTATGAGATTAGATCACTCCCTAACACCATACACAAAAATAAGCTCAAAATGAATTAAAGACCTAAATGTAAGGCCAGAAACTATCAAACTCTTAGAGGAAAACATAGGCAGGACACTCTATGACATAAACCACAGCAAGATCCTTTTTGACCCACCTCCTAGAGAAATGGAAATAAAAACAAAAATAAACAAATGGGACCTAATGAAACTTCAAAGCTTTTGCACAGCAAAGGAAACCATAAACAAGACCAAAAGACAACCCTCAGAATGTGAGAAAATATTTGCATTGACTTTTATTTTTTACATCTTTATTAGAGTATAATTGCTTTACAATGGTGTGTTAGTTTCTGCTTTATAACAAAGTGAATCAGCTATACATATACATATATCCCCACATCTCTTCCCTCTTGCCTCTCCCTCCCACCCTCTCCTATCCCACTGCCAACAAAGACATGAATGGATGCTCAACATCACTAATCATTAGAGAAACGCAAATCAAAACTACAATGAGTATCACCTCACACCAGTCAGAATGGCCATCATCAAAAAATCTACAAACAATAAATGCTGGAGAGGGTGTGGAGAAAAGGGAACCCTCTTGCACTGTTGGTGGGAATGTAAATTGATACAGCCACTATGGAGAACAGTATGGAGGTTCCTTAAAAAACTACAAATAGAGCTGCCATATGACCCAGCAATCCTACTACTGGGCATATACCCTGAGAAAACCATAATTCAAAAAGAGTCACGTACCACAATGTTCACTGCAGCTCTATTTACAATAGTCAGGACATGGAAGCAACCTAAGGGTCCATCAAAAGATGAATGGATAAAGAAGATGTGGCACATATATACAATGGAATATTACTCAGTCATATAAAGAAATGGAATTGAGTTATTTCTAGTGAGGTGGATGGACCTAGAGACTGTCATATATAGTGAAGTAAGTCAGAAAGAGAAAAAACAAATACCGTATACTAACACATATATAGGGAATCTGAAAAAAAAAGGTTCTGAAGAACCTAGGGTCAGGACAGGAATAAAGACGCAGACGTAGAGAATGGACTTGAAGACACGGGATGGGGGAAGTGTAAGCTGGCAATAAGTGAGACAGTGGCATGGACATATATACACTATCAAATGTAAAAGAGATAGCTAGTGGGAAGCAGCCACATTGCACAGAGAGATCAGCTCAGTGCTTTGTTTCCACCTAGAGGGGGGGGATAGGGAGGGTGGGAGGGAGAAAAAAGAGGGAGGAGATATGGGGATATATGTATACCTATAGCTGATTCACTTTGCTATTCAGCAGAAACTAGGCATTGTAAAACAATTATACTCCAATAAAGATGTTAAAAAAAATTTTTAAATGAGTATGAAAAGTGTTCACTGTAAAGTTCTTTCATCTTTTCTGTATGTTTGGAAAACTTTTAAAATAAAATCATGGGAAGAATCAGACAAACAAATATTATCTTCTACTTCCTGATAAGTCAGAAGAATGAAGGAAAATTATCTTATGCAATGAAAAACAACACCACTATTTTTTTTTGACTTACTTCACTCTGTATGACAGACTCTAGGTCCATCCATCTCATTACAAATAGCTCAATTTCGTTTCTTTTTATGGCTGAGTAATATTCCATTGGATATATGTGCCACATCTTCTTTATCCATTCATCTGATGATGGACACTTAGGTTGTTTCCATGTCCAGGCTATTGTAAATAGAGCTGCAATGAACATTTTGGTACATGACTCTTTTTGAATTATGGTTTTTTTAAACAATAAAAATGGGAAGAGTCGTGACTTTACCAGGAGCAAATTAACGTAAGTCTCAACCTCATGGCAAAATGTCCGAAAAATCATGGCCTACAGAAGGAAAAAAAGATCCTGATATTCTAGGGTGATATAGCAAGGAATCTGACCCAACCACTACATATAGAGGTATTTCTAAGGGAAAAGGTATTAACAAAAGCTTGAAAAGTATTTCTAATACCTATCATCTGGTCAGAATCAGATTGATGGGATGAATAGACAGCACAGAGAAAAGTCAAGACTGAACTCTTCAGAGCAGAAGCCATTACTTACTGCCTTCAGTAATTGTCATCCAGACAAGGGGAAAAAAGGTTCTTAAGAGAAAGTAATATATCAGGCTGGCCTCAGACTTCTCCATAGCACCATTCAATATGAAGGTGTCTTATAAAAATGACTCAATGATGAAATCTAGCCAGACAACAGATGAATCGAGAAGTTGTGGTAAAATGAAGCAAAACACTCAATTCAAGAAGATAGTAGAACCATTTCTGCAATCCTGAGAAGGGAAAAATCATGGCATATAATTTTATAACCAGTCATGTTGCCCTTTGTGTATAAAGTTAAAAGGCTTCTTCAAGCATGCATGCACACATTCAAGGACCACCACAAGCCCTACCTGAAAAAATTACTTGATAATGCAGCCAGTCAGCTAAGAGACTAATGCAAATATAGAACTTAGAGAAGTTGTGGCCAAAAAACTAATGGTAAGCACTGAATGCTTTTAAATAGAGAAATAAAACTAAACAGTTATGGGAATTAAGATTTTAAAAGTCAATTTAAATGCTAATAGCCTTGAAAAAATAAAAATAACAAGTACTGTCTAAAAATCTCCCATGGAGCTTAAAAAAACATAAAAAATAATGCTTGAATAATTTTTTTTGGTTAACCTTGAAAATTTTTTCAATTTTCCTCTGACTTCTTTTTCTTCTACTAAATTCAAGTTGACTTCAATGTACTTCTTTTTTGTCAATTTTTATTTTATATGAGAACATAGTTGATTAACAATGTTGTGTTATTAGTTTCAGGTGTACAGCAAAGTGATTCAGTTATACATATACTTGTATCTATTCTTTTTCAAATTCTTTTCCTATTTACGTTATTAAAGAATACTGAGCAGAGTTCTCTGTGCTATACAGTAGGTCCTTGTTGGTTACCTATTTTAAATATAGTAGTGTGTCAATGTACTCCTTTTAAATTTAAAATGAATGCAGTATAATCCCATTTTTATAAAACTACTTCATGCATCTATCCAGTTGTTCAGCCACTTGTATATCTGCATAGAGATATATATGGAATGATATTCACTAATATTACCAACGGTGGTCTCTGGGTAATGGGCTTTGAGATGACTTCTCCCTTTGTTGTACTTCTGCATTGCTTGATTTTTTAAAAAGTAAACAAGTGTTGGGACTTCCCTGGTGGTCCAGTGGGTAAGACTCCACGCTCTCGATGCAGGGGGCCTGGGTTCGATCCCTGGTTGGGGAATGAGATCCTGCATGCATGCCAGAACTAAGAGTCCGCATGCCACTACTAAGAAGTCCACATGCTGCAACTAAAGATCCCACATGGCGCAACGAAGATCCCGTGCATCACAAGTAAGACCTGGTGCAAAGTTAATAAAGAAATTAACAAACAAACAAATAAGCATTTACTGTCATTTGAAGGTAAAATCATAGGGTTAGGATTGCTAAACCAGCAATGTATCAATAGATAAAATTAAGGAGGAATGTTTAAACCTCATCAGAAAACGTAGTATAATCAAGCATCAATATACAAACAATTCAGGTATTAATGATAAATCATTCTCATCAATTCACAGAAAATATTGGACCCTACAGACAAGGTAATAGTTAGTTGGCCTATGTAGCTATTACGTGTATGAAAAAATAAAGGAACTCCATTTCTTTTTAAACTATCTTATAAGTTAGAGTTTTAGCAAATTTAAAACTTCCCTCATCCAAATTAGTGACAACTTGTTTTACTGCTGTCATATTTATTAAGTAGTTAAAGAATGTCATTAATCAACATTTGAAATTTATAATTGTTAACAAATTCAAGTCAAAATGGCAAGTGGATTCTAGAGCCTTAATATATCTTATTTTCCTTTGTAATAGTGTTTTATATTCAATCAAGCAAATATGTTAGCTTACTTCCTATCTATTTGTCAAAAATCTCACTTTAAATCATCAAGGATCCATGACCATCAGTATTGATGCCATGCATTTCCACAAAATGCACAGAGATTTTTGTCTACATGTTTTTATTCATTCATTTGCTAAATAATTTCTGTGGAGTCATCTAAATATGAGCAAATCAGAAAACTTCAGTTCAGGGCACAATTATGCCCAATTTCATTAAATTACTTTTGGCAAATGGTGCTGGCTTTTTACAGTAGTTTTCAAACATCTAATAAGTAATTGCTTGTAACTGTGCCATTGTCTGACAGTGAATGAAAGAACAGGCACTGCAGTGATGCTGAACCCCTCCATTTGTATTCCACTGCAAAGCTTTCTGGCCACATGATTCCTCCTAACTGTCAGGCTGTGGAAATTGCAGGGAGTTGCTGCAACATAGGTTTTTAACTTATGAAGAAGAACCAAGAAGAAAAAAGTAATGAAATTACACAAATGAGTCTGGCAGCCAAATTCTGTTTCTCCTCTTACCTAACAAGACTTGACCATGGAAGGGCCCACCACCTTCTCTAGAACCTTAAATACTTAGACACCTTCATTTCAATCCCTTCAGTTGGTACACTATAAGGACATTCTCTCACCTCTAGGGGTAACCACGAGGTTCAAAAGCCACTGTGCCTTCCTGGCTCTTTTCAAGAAATGGATGAAACCATCTGAGAAGCTGATTTTTCAAGCTATGCACTGGACCATTTGTTCATTCATTCATTGATCAAATATTTATTGAGCACCTACTATATACCAGGCACTGGTCTATTCACTACGGATATAGGGATAGAGAAGATAGATAAGGGTCTTACTTTCAAATAGCTTACATTTTGCTAGGGATAGGTAAACAATTAACTATAAGTCAGACTGTGTCCACTATTATGAATAATAAGGTAGGATAAGGGGTCTAGAGAGGGACTATTGTGTGGACAGGGGTGTTCAGAGATATGCAAACTATTGAAAGGACACAAAAGTAATTTATTGCAAACTATTTTTAAATATTTCATAATACACACTGGAAATTGTCCTCTGTTAAGACAAGAGGAACTTCCAATCATATTCCTTCCATGTTCTCCCTATTCAAAGTGATCTCTCTCCTCAGAACTGGCATGGTCATTCACTTAAAATCCTTACCTGGTGCTTTATAGAACAGTTATTTCTGTACAGCTAATCTCCCCTACCTAATAGGAATCACTTTTAAATCAAGGTCTGTGTTTTATTCATCTTGGCATCTGTTATGGGTTGAATTATATCTCCCAAAGAGTATGTGGAAGTCCTAACCCCCACTACCTCATAATGTGACTTTACTTGGAAACAGAGTTTTTAGAGAAGTAATCAAAATGAAATCATTAGGATGGGCCCTAATCCATTATGACTGGTGTCCTTACACAAAGGGGACATTTGGACACAGAAATAGATATCCACATAGGGAAGACCATGTGAAGACACACAGGAAGAATGACATGTGAAGACAGAGGATTGGAGTGGTGCATCTATAAGCCAAGGAATGGCAAAGACTGTCAGTAAAACACCAGAAACGAAAGAAGCAAGCAAGGATCCTCCCCTAGCACTTTCAAAAGGAGTATAGTCCTGCTGATACCTTGATTTTGGACTTTAAGCCTCCAGAAATGTAAAAGAATAAATTTCTGTTCTTCTAAGCTACCCAGTTTGTTTGGTACTTTGTTACAGCAGACCTAGCAAACTAAAATAGTATCACTCTAAAGGCTTAGGAATGATGGTGAATATATGATGAATAAATAAATGAAGTACTTTTTCAATAGGAAATTTTGTGTACACTTTACAAGTGAAAAAACTTAGGCATATATATAATTGAACTCCTTATGTGACACGAAGTTTGGATTTGGTTGACCTTCAAAGCTTGCATATTTCTATAACCGAGAAGTAAGATTTTGTGACAGTGTCCCTTTTCCTTAATAAACACCATTTCTTTAACTTTCTATAGTTTAGTTCAGTAAGGGGTATGTATATAAGACCTCTACCTTGCTGAAAAAGAAGTGGAAATCAAAAAGCAGAGCTGATTACTTGGAAATCACCTCACAAGTCAGGCCACAAAGAGAATCAAGCCTCAGAGGCTGGATGAAAGTATGATATTAGAAACTGATTTTGTGGGCTAGAAAACACAGGTGCAAAAAACAGCCCTAGCCCTTCCCAATGTAGATGATGAGTAATTCTGCCTTGAACATTTACCAAGAAACAAATGGCTTGAGACAAACCCTATTCTGAGTCTGAGTATTGTCCTTCTCAAAAAAGGCAAACGATTGGTTCATCCAACCCTAAGTACCACTTAGATCTTGCTTAGCCTTTAGAATAGCAACCCAACACAAGCCCAAATGACATCAGGAAGTTAATGTACTGTAATATTAAAAATCATGGAATTTGGGGGGTTTTCCAGCTTTATTAAGATATAATTGACAAATAAAAATTGTACATATTTAAGATATACAACTTGACTTTTTGACATCCAAATACACTGTGAATGTTTACCACAATCAAGCTAATTAACATATTGCTAACTATAGTCACCATGCTGTACATTAAATCTCCAGAATTTATTTATCCTACATATTTGAAACTTTGTACTATTTGACCATTTCCCCGTATTCCCCACACCCCAGCCCCACATAACCACCATTCTATTATTCTAAGAGCCCAACTTTTTCAGATTCCACATTTAAGTAAGATCAAGTAGTATTTGTCTTTCTGTGTCTGCCTTATTTCACTTAGCTTAATGTTCCCCAGGTTCATCCATGCTGTCACAAATGGCAGGACCACCTTCATTTTTATGAATAAATAATATTCCACCATATACCTATACCACATTTCCATTATCCATTTATCTGTTCATGGACACTTAGGTTATTTCCATGTCTTGGTTATTGCAAATAATGTTGAAATGAACATGGGAGTGCCAGATATCTCTTTGAGATATGAACTTCACTTCCTTTGGATGTACACCCAGAAGTGGGATTGTGGATCATATGGTAGCTCTATTTTTAGTTTTTTGAGGAACTCCCATACTGTTTTCCATGTCTGTACCAATTCACATTCCCGCTAACAGTGTACAAGGATTCCCTTTTCTCCATATCCCTGACAGCACTTGTCTTTTGTGTTTTAGATATTATTTATATTTATATATAAATGGGAATGGGAATATTTTCTCCCATTCCATAGGTTGTTTTTTTCACCCTATTGTTTCCTTTGCTGCACAAAAGCTTTTTAGTTCAATGCAATTCATTTGCATTGCATTTAGTTCAATGCAATTTCATTTGTCTATTTTTGTATTTGTTGCCTGTGCTTTTGGAGTCATATACAAAAATCATTGCACAAGCCAGTGTCAAGAAACTTTTTCTCTACATTTTCTTATAGTAGTTTTATAGTTTCAGGTCTTACATTTAAGCCTTTATTGCATTTGACTTTATTTTTGTATACAGTGTATTATAAAGGCCCAATTTCATCCTTCTGCATATGAATATACAATTTTACCAAACCATTAATTGAAGAGATATCCTTTCCCCATTGTGTGTTCTTGGCATCTTTGTTGAAGAACCATTGACTGAAAATGCATGGATGCCTTTCTGGCTTTTTATTCTGTTCTTTGGTCTACATGTCCATTTTTATACCAGTACCATGCTGTCTACGTTACTGTAGCATTGTAGTATATTTTAAAATCAAGCAGTGGGATGCCTCTAGCTTTGTTCTTCTTGCTCAAGGTTGTTTTTGCTATTCAGAGTCTTTTGTGGTTCCATAAGAATTTTAGGATTATCTAGTACTATGAAAAATGCCATTGGAATTTGGATAGGGATTGCATTGAATCTGTTGATTGCTTTGGGTAGAATCGTCATATAAAAAATATTAATTCTTCCAGTCCATGTACATAGTATATCTTTCCATTTATTTGCATCTTCTTCAATTTCTTTCATTAATGTGTCATAATTATCAGTGTACACATCTTTCACTTCCTTGGTTAAATTTATTCCTAATATTTGATTGGTTTTGATGCTATGGTAAATATGATTATTTTCTTCATTTCTTTTTTGGATAGTTCACTGATAATGTATAGAAGTGCAACTCATTTTTGTAAGTTGATTTTGTATCCTGCAACTTTACCGAATTCATTTATTAGTTCTAACAAATTTGGTGGTGTCTTTCGGGTTATTATAAGATTATGTCATCTGCAAACAGAGATAGTTTTAGTTTTCTTCCTTTCTGATTTGGATGCTTTATATTTCTTTTTCCTCCTTAACTGATCTGGCTAGGACTTCCGGTACCATGCTGAGTAGAAGTGGCAAGAATGGGCATCACTGTCTTGTTCCTGATCTTACAGTAAAAGCTGCAAGCTTTTCAACATCGAGTATAATGTTAGCTGTAGGCGTGTCATATGTGGCCTTTATTATGTTGAGGTACTTTCCTTCTATACCTACTATGTTGAGAGTTTTATCATGATAGCTTGTTGCATTTTCTCAAATGCTTTTTATTTATTTATTGAGATGATCATAAAGTTTTTATCCTTCATTCTGTTACCACAGTGTATCACATTTATTGATTTGCATATGTTGAAACATCCTTCCATCCCAGGGATAAATCTCACTTGATCATGGTTTATGATTCTTTTATTATGCTGTTGAATTTGATTTGCTAGCATTTTGTTGATATTTGCATCTATGTTCATTAGAAATATTGGTCTGTAATTTTCTTGTCAATATAGTGCCTTGTCTGGCTTTGGTATGAGGGTCATGTTGGTCTCATAAAATGAGTTTTGAAATATTCCCTTCAATTTTTTGGATGAGTTTGAGAAGGACTGACATTAATTCTTCCTTAAATATTTAGCAGAATTCACCAGTGAAGTCATCTGGCCCTGGGTTTTTATACAATGGGAGGTTTTTGGTTACTGATTCAATCTTCTCATAAGTTATTGGTTTGTTCAGATTTTCTACTTATTCATAATTCAGTTTATCAGACTGTATATCTCTAGTAACTTATTCATTTCTTCTAGTTTATCCAGTTTGATAAGGTATAATTGTTTATAGTGTCTCCTATGATCTTTTCTATTTCTATGGCATCATGTAATGACTCCTCTTTCATTTATAATTTTATTTGAGTCTTCTCTTTTTTATTTTCTTAGTCTAGATAAAACCTTGTCAATTTTGTTGCTCTTTTCAAAATAACAGGTCTTAGCTTTGTTGATATATTTCTATTGTCTTTTTAGTCTTTACTTCAACTATTTCTTCTCTAACCTTTATTATTTCCTTTCTTCTGCTAACTTTGGGCTTAGTTTGTTCTTTTTCTAGTTCCTTGAAGTATAAAGTCAGGTTGTTTATTTGAGATCTTTCTTCTTTCTTAGTGTGGACATGTGTTGTTATAAACGTCCCTCTTAGAACTGCTTTTGCTGTATTCCATAAGCTTTGGTATTTTGTGTTTCTATTTTCATTTGTTTCAATTTTTAAATTTTCTTTTTGATCTTTTCTTTGCTCTTCTGATTGTTCAGGAATGCATTGTTTAATTTCCACATATTTGTGAATTTTTGTCTCATTGTTGATTTCTAGTTTCACTGTGATCAGAAAAAGATTCTTGATATGATTTTGGTCTTCTTAAACTGGTTAAGACTTATTTTGTGGCCTTGCATCTGATCTATCCTGGAGAATATTTCATGTGCACTCGAGAAGAATGACTATTCTGCTAACTTTGGATAGAATATTCTGTATACATCTGTTAGGTTCATTAGGTAAACAGTGTTGTTCAAGTTCAATATTTCTCTTTTGTTTTTCTATCTGGACAATCTATCCATTGTTGAAGACAAGGTCTTGAAGACCCCTACCATTATTATATTGCTGTTATTTCTCCCTTCAGATCTTTTGATGTTTGTTTTATATATTTAAGTGATCTAATATTGGGTACATATATATTTATAATTGTTATATCCTCTTGATGATTCGATCCTTTTATCATTATATAATATCCAACTTCATCTCTCGTGACATTGTTTTACTTAAAGTCTATTTTTTCTGATATGAGAATAGCCATTCCAGTTCTCTTTTGGTTACCATTTGCATGGAATAACTTTGTCCAACTCTTCACTCTCAGCTAAAATGAGTATCTTGTAAGAATCATATGATTGGGTCTTGCTTTTTTATGTTTATCCTGTCATGTACACTGTGCCTGCTGACTGGGAAATTTAATCCATTTACATTTAAAGTAATTATTGATAGGTGAAGACTTATTGCCATTTTGTTCATTGTTGTCTGGCTGTTTTGTAATTTCTTTGGTCCTTTTTTGCTTTTGTACTGTCTTCCTTTGTAATTTGATGATTTTTTTGTAGTGGTGTGCTTTGATTCCTTTCTCTTTATATTTTGTGTATCTATTTCATGATTTTTGTGTTTACCATGAGGCTTAAATGAAACAATGTAGTTATAATAATCAATTTAAGCTAATAAATTAACTTTAATTACATACAAAAATTCTATACTTCCCTCCACACACTTTGTTACTTATGTCAAAATTTATCTTTCTATATTATATATCCATTAACAAGTTATTGTAGTTATGGCTAATTTTAATACTTTAAAAATTTTTTATACTAGAGTTAAAAGTGGTTTATACACAACTATAACATTATTAGACTATTCTGAATTTGATTATACACTTACCTTTGCCACTAAGTTTTATACTTTCATAGGTTTTCATACTGCTAACTAGCATTCTTTCATTTCAGCTTGAAGACTTCTACATAGCATTTCTTGTAAGTCAGGTCTAGTGGCAATGAACTCCTTCAACTTTTGTTTGTCTGGGAAAGTTATTATCTGTCCTTCATTTCTGAAGGATAGCTTTGCTGTATATATCCTTCTTTGGCAGTTTTTTCTTTCAGAACTTTGAATATATCATCCCATTCTCTCCTAGCCTGCAGGCTTTCTGCTGAGAAATCTTCTGACAATCTTATGGGGGCTCTCGTGTGTGTTATGAGCTGCTTTTCTCTTGCTGCTTTCAAAATTCTCTTTGTCTTTGACATTTGACAATTTGATTTTAGTGTGTCTTGGTGTAAATCTCTTTACAATCAATCCATTTGTGGTCCTTTGGGTTTTATGAATCTAGATGTTGATTCCCTCTCCATATTTTGGGAGGTTTCAGCCATTATTTCTTTAAACAAGCTTTCTGCCCCTTTCTCTCTCTCTTCTCCTTATGGGACTCCCATAATTCCATACTAGTTCAACTGATGAAGCCTCATAAGTCCTTTAGGCTTTCTTAACTCTTTTTCATTCTTTCTTTTTTTTGCTCCTCCACATAATTTCAAATGACTTGCCTTCAAATTCACTTATTCATTCTTTTGCTTGATCAAGTCTACTTTTGAAACCTTCTAGTGAATTATTCAGTTCAATTATTGTGTCCTTCAGCTCCAGCATTTCTGTTTGATTCATTTTTATCATTCCTATCTCTGTTTATTTCTCATTTGGGTCATGCATTATTTTCCTGATTTTGCTTGTTTATATTCTCTGATAACTCACTGAGCTTCTTTAAGATGATTGTTTAGAATTCTTTGTCCAGCAATTCACGCATCTTCATTTCTTTTGGGTTAGGTTACTGGAGATTTGTTTTTGTACTTTGTGTCATGTTTTTCTTGATTCTTTATGTTCCTTGTATGTTTGCTTTGTTGTCTGCACACTTGAAACAGATACCACTGGAATGGTTTGGGGTTCTTTTAACATCTTTATTGGAGTATAATTGCTTTACAATGTTGTGTTAGTTTCTGCTGTATAACAAAGTGAATCAGCTATATGTATACATATATCCCCATATCTCCTCCCTCTTGCATCTCCCTCCCACCCTCCCTATCCCACCCCTCTAGGTGGTCACAAAGCACCGAGCTGATCTCCCTGTGCTATGCGGCTGCTTCCCACCAGCTATCTATTTTGCATTTGGTAGTGTATATATGTCAATGACACTCTCTCACTTCGTCTCAGCTTACCCCCACTGGAATGGTTTTGACCCAGAAAGGATGTCACCAATAAACAGTCTCAGTATGAAACAAGGTAGAGAACAACCCCTCAGGGAGCTCACTGTAGGGCTGGAGGCAAGGCCCCTCCTACACTTTTCTTCACTCCCACATGGAGCAAAAGACTCAGTTATGTGTTTATTCCAAATCTTGTAAAGCAGCACTGGCTGTAGGGCCTAACCCTGCGCTTTGTTTCTAGGTGTCCCAAGAGACCAGGCTCTACAGGTCATTCAGCATTTGATATTAGGTGAGATAGAAAACAGCTCCACAGAGGGTGCACTGAGATGATTGGGATAACGTGCCCTTAGCTTCTTCCTTACCTCATGGAGGAAAAACCTCATTTATGTGCCAGCTGTAAGGGCTTTACTCCCACCACTTTCCTTTATGCCTAGCTGTACCTGAGGATCTGGCTCTTCAGGTTATTCAGTTTGAAGTGAGATAGAAATTGGCTCCACAGAGGATGCCCTGAGAGACCAGAAGTCTAGTGTATACTCAACACTCTCTTCCTCACCTTGGGATAAATCATGGGGTGACGTGATCTTGTTGTTGAGTGAAGCCAGTTTGGGGGAGGAACTCACACTTGCAAAGAGAAATAGCTTTTCTTACCCATATAAATGCAACTGCTTTAAGTTTGTGCTCCTCCAGGGTGCTTTTACTTCTTAGCTATTTTTAAATTCCTCTTCAAGATATTTTGGTACCAATATTGTTGTTTTATTGGTGTTTCTGTGGACAAATAAGAGGTAGGACTTCCTACTCTGCCATCTTACTGACATCAGATCTCAAAAATCATGGGATTTGGAGACAGAAAGAGCCGAGTTTGAATCCGGCCTCCATAAGTTAATAGTTGTGTGATTTTAGGCAAGTTACTTTCTCTCAGTTTCTGCTTCTTCATAAATAAACAGTGAAAACTGTTATCAAGTATATAATAAAGGTTTTACTATATAACAATGGGCTATCCTAAGAAATTTCACCTTGAAAAATTCTTAACCACAATATTTTCTGGGCCACCTAAAGCATCTCTCTGAACCTTGGTTTTTGTAGTCATTAAGGTAATGCTTGCTAGATGCTCTAATAATAACCTTAAAATTTCATTGGCTTAACATAATTGTTATTTCTTATTCATTTCACAGTTAGATGTGGATTGGGGGCTCCTCAGGCTGCTGTCCTCCAAGTGATGACTCCTGTCACCTATTAGGATTTTATGTTTACTTTTAGAAGTGACATATTTCAATTCTGCACACATCCAATTGGCCAAACCCAGTTACATAACCCATAACAGCAGTAAGGGAAAATGGGAAATGTAGTCTTCCTGTGTGTACAGCAAGAGTAAATGAGATTAGTGAGCACCTAGACCCTCTCTCCAACAGTCTTTTTTCACATAAAGGAATTTTAACATTTAGAGTCTGTCCATATCATTTTTATTTCTAACTTAACAAGTACATTTAGTGTCAGGAAGATTTTTACACTTTTATATAAATAATTGCCTAGGAAGTATCTCTCTTCCAACTATCCTCCGAGATAGTAGTTTTCTTTTTTCTAGGGAGCTGACCACTGGAAATGGTAGGAAAATTCCCAGTGACAAAATAGAATGTTTTTCATAAACAGAGCACAGTGAAATATAATCCAGGTAGGTATTGTCAAGGATCAGATCTCTCCCTTCCAAGGAGAGCAGGCTACCTGGACTTAGAACTATGCCATAAGTGAGTACTTGGTCCCCAGGAAGAGTACCACCAAGGGTAAGTATTGTCCATATGATAAAAGTCATAATATGGTTGAATAGGAAAGAACTTTTAGCGGATGCAAAGGGCATGTGGCAGGGAAAACATTTAATGCTGTTTCATAGGAAGTGCCATGGTGTACATATATCTTCATCTTCAGTTTGTTTGTACCTTAATCAAGAAGGATGCTACTTTTCATAGTCAAAGGAGACAAGAACATTTCTCCCTTCACTGTAATGCAGCCAAAAAATCTAAAGAAAAGAATTAGTAGACAGCAAGATTCAGGATACTGAATATCAGATTGGAGTAAGTGAGATGAAGATTACAAACTGACACAAATAAGAGAGAAGCCAATTCCTAGCAAGCAGTAATTCAGGCAGACTGCATTTTGCTGCCTGTATTGTGGTGGGGTGGGGGAGCTACCTTAACAATGCAGTGACAAATACTCTGTATCAAGAGTGAACTATGATAAAGGTAAATCTTAAGAATTTTCTGCAAAACGTAACACGGACCCTGAGTGAAAATAATAACATCCTAGCAGAGACATGCATATAAACTAACTCAATAAATAGTCATTGAATTAATGAATCAGGGAGAAGTGGGAATATTAAGGTACCATCCATGGGGGAGTTGGGAAGAATAGAAGCAAGAGAAATGAGGTGGGAGGAGACAAGTAGGGTTTATTTCTTAAGTGCCTGAGAAGTGATATTTTTATAAATTTACTTGTATGCTGGCTGTAGGGCTTGATTCTCCCTCAAAAAATCAAACCCTCTGCAGGGTATGAGATTATTTGGTAACAATTTTCCATATGCCCTTTTCACTCAACTTTCCCAGCGATATTAAAGGAATGCTTCAGCCTCAAGGTTGACTCCATTAGTCCAGATTGAAAGAATCTTGAATAAACAAAGCCAGTGAGCAAACCTTCCACACAACATCTGTGAAATCTTACTGACTGTCAAGAAAGACCAATTAACCTGCTTTCTCTATTTTCACTAGGACCGAGAGTAGAACTGGTCATCTACCATGAGAAAGCCTATTCTAAAGTGCAGCCAGCCAGATTATAAATGGCTTGCAATTTACTAGATGGTCTGTTTTTTAAGATTGTTCCCAAAGTTGAGTATAAACATACTTTTTGACCAAGAGATCATACTTCTAGGAAAGACACGTTGGTAAATATATGAATAAAATACAAGGCTGTTTATTGAATCATTATTTATAATAGCAAAAGGCTGAACACAACCCAAATGACCATCAACAGGGTGCTGTATGAACAAATTATATTACATTCATGTGAGGTGAAAACAGTGCATATTATGTTACTGTTTAAGAAAGGTGGGGACAGGGACATCTTGTCATACCAGAAATCAAGGAAGCTATCAAAGACTACTGAGGCTGTGCCCAAAAACCTCTGGTGCCAACTTTAAGAGACTTTTACTGACCAAAAATAGAAAAATGTCGGCATCAATTAAAACAATAATTTTGATAGATTAAAACATAAAATGTGTTTAAATCATGGTTTCATAGTGGTATTTTAAAAACAGTCATTGTTCACCTTTGGAAGATGCTAGGGAACTAACTCATAGATATTGGCTTATATTTTTTAAGTGAGAGCATAAAACAAAACCTCAAAAAATGTTTGAGGAAGGAAGGGATAGGATGGAGGATATAGGAATAGGTACTATATTTCTTTGAATATACCACGATTTATAGATTTCACTTTACATAACTTTAAAATTTAAATCCAAATAAGGCAGTCTCTAAAATTTGAAAGCAAAATGAAATATATGAACTAGCTATGTATCAGGTGGTGGCAAAATAACACATAATTATTTCAGGGGACTTTTAAGAAAATTATTTCAAATGCACAGCAATATAAAATTAAACAGAAAAATCATGTTTATGGTGGTAGATCCAGATTGTTATTCTGAGACTGTGATGTGTGTATCATAGGATAAAACAAACACATATGTCAGGGTCATTGAGAAGCAAAATTTTCAACATGAAAGAAAGGAGATACAGATAAAAGAGGTTAACTTAAAATTGTGTAATCTTGAATTTGAATTGTAACATCAGTGTGAACTCATGATGTGATTTATTCTAAAGAAAAATATTTCCTAGCTCTGTCCACTGAAATGTTCTAGAAACAAGGACCTTAAGCACCCAGATTATGGTCTTGAAACACTATTTCCCACTAAAGGAAAGCAGAGATCCTTGGAAAGATAGTATATTACAGGTCTAGGACTGGAAGTGAACAAACTGTGTGAGCCTGGGACACACTGTCATATAAGAAGTTAAGAAAGCTACCAAAGGTGTCTGGGATTTTGTCGAAAAAAACTCAGGTACCTATTGAAGAGGTTCTATTGGCTAAAGATAGGACAATTTAAACCTCAATAAGAATAATAATTTCAATGAGTTAAAATGTGTTTAACCCATATGTTTAAATCCATGTATTCATAGTGATGCTAAAAAAAAAAAAAAGTGCACTGGTAGACTTTCAAGGATGCCAGGAATCCAACTCTGTATTCTGAAAACTGGTAAAGAAAGAGAAAACAATGAACCATTAACCCTCACCTTTTCTAAATGAATTGTACCATGAGTAACTAAATAGTTGAGGGGAAAGTTTCCCTTCATAGAAGTGTTCCAGTCAATAAATGAAGAAGGAATGATAAATTAGAATATCACCATTTTGTAACTCTACGGTAAAATAACTGATATAAAATCATCAATAGATGTGGATATCACAAAAAGAGAAACAACCTAGCAAAGTTTAAGATGGCATATGCTACAGTCCCAAATTATAGTCCTAGCTTTATACCAGAGAAGCTCTTGCACATGTGTACCAGGAGACATTACAAGAATGTTCATAGCAGCACTGTTTGTGGGAAAATATAGATGACAGTCTAGATATCCATAAACAGTATAAAGGATAGTGTTATAGATATACAATGAAATACAATTATCACAGTGAAAATAAATGAACTACAACCATACATGACATAGAATTAAGAAGGGGAAAAAAACACAGAAGAACACATTTAGCGTGATTCCATTAATATAAAGGTCAAAAAACAGGCAACTTTAAACAATATATTGTTTCAGGATACAGACATTTGTGGTATAACTATCAAACAGTGTAAGAGTATAATTAATACAAAATTCAGAGTAGTATCCCAGTGTGGGTGTTGAGGGCATATGGGACTGGAAACAGACATGCAAGAGGCTTCAAATGCACTGGCAATATTTTATTTCTTAAATCGGATGGTAGACATATTTGTTTCCATTTTCTTATTATTGTTTAAATATTGTTTGTGTATACTATATATGTTATAAATGTGTGTGTATAAATGCATATATATGTGTGTGTCTTTAGGCACACACAAAAGGGGTTTATATAACAGCTGAGACATAACACTTGTGGAACACACATCTGAAAAAGAAAAGAATTTAACTATAAGTCATGCACACAGAAGTAAATAATTAAATCGAGTTATTATAACACTGCAATGAAAATGCAGTTACTTAACTTTGAAACTCTATAGGAGTGATTCATTCAGCAAATATTTTTTAAGTCCCTATGTCACAAATACTGTACTGTATGATAGGCATGCAGTGACAAACAAAAAACATACAATCCCTGCTCTTTACTGGGGGAAAGAACCATTAAGCAAGTAAATGACCCATAAATGTGTACTTATAAACTGTAATGTGAGTATAACAACCAATGCTTTACTAAGTAGGTTTGTGTCAGAAACTTTTGCAAAAGGTAGATTACCATTTTGCAGAGGAGAAAACTGATGCACACCTATGTTAGGCAATTAGTTTAAGGTCAAATAGCTTTATGAGTGGAGCAGCTGTGAATCACACCCAGGCAGTCTGACTACAGAGCACAAGCTCCCATGCTACACTGAGTAGGAAGAACACTTGAGTTATCAGGAAAACAGTGGGGATTATTTTAGCTTTTATTGGTCAGGGAAAGCCTCTCTGAGTACCCAACATTTATGCTAGAAATACAGCACTAGGAAAGTTAACTTGATCTCTTGTGTGTTTTAAATTATCCTCTAAGTGATAGGAAGCCTAGAGGACAGTTGGACAAAAGGAGAATACTGAAGAGGGAAGTCATAATGAGAAGCCTTTCTCCTTCAGCCCCTCTGATCACTCTCTTAGGCCCCAGGGGAGCATTGTGGCAAAGGGGACTGTAGTGAAATGTTTGCCCAGAGCCTGGCACCAGGGAGTAAGAAGCTAGAAGGGAGCATCAGTTACCACCGTAGCTACAGCAAGTCTCTATATTTTGGCTTTCCCTTGAGCCTCTCTGGGGCTCTAGATAGGCTCCAAAGCCCTGAGTGGCTGCCTCTCAATGCCTTTCTTTAGTGCTCTTTGCCTCAGTGAGGCCTGCCCCACCCACTCCTTAGGACCAGGCCTATGATCATCAGTACCTCAACTCAGGCTACTACTTCAAGGTTGCTGTACCCTGAACAAATGGCAAGCCTCTGGGCTGAGCAGGAGGCCAGCTGCCAAAAGAAAACAATAGAGTATGGGAAGATGATCACAGTTCACCTAAAAAAATCACTCCAGACATTGTCTGTTAAACAGTCTTCCAAGAGTGTGGTACCATTTAGCATGCAAGCCAGAAAAGCTTGTCCACAGCAATGCAATCACTATTTGACTTGGGGACAAGAGGTTTTGCTGGTGCTCAGCAAAACAGGCAGCAAGCTAATAAAGATCATGTTAAGAAAATGCTAGATGATTTTTTTTAATAATGACAAATTTTGAAATCAGAGTTGAAACCACAGAGAATTTGCAGAGAATGAATGATGGTCCTGTTATTGTTTTCATAAGAAAAGACAGTCAAATTACTTTGGCTTTAGAGAAAAATATTCTAGTGCTCTTAAACCCTATTTGGAACTAAAATCTTCAGGTGTTTTTGAGGCAGATTTTCCAGAGAATACAAAATCCAAGGATAGTTTGCTTTCTCATAAGGATATGGACTTAACCCAAAGAACTAGACCAATAAGGAAACATATTTGGTTAACCTGATTTTTTTAAAAAAACCCTAAATTATGACTGAAAATGCAGAGAATAGAACTCTTCAAGAGAGAATTTCAAACACATATGAATATTATACACCAGCACTCTCTTATCCAGAGCTCCTTTTCACATAAATATTTCAAATTATAAACCACTGGATGGTCAAGGAAATAATCAGTTGAATGGGTCACGAATGTGTTAGCTGTTTCACTGTGAGGATGATGCTGTCAATAATAAGAAGAATGATGATGATTTAAGAATCGGAGACACTAACAATAGATTTCCACAACATTTGTCAGGATAAGTGTATTTTTAAAAGCCTTGCTACTTTAAAGTTCAGCAAAAGGAGTTAAGTGTATTGGGAACAGAAGCAGCCAAATGCAACAGAAAAATAGCCCTGGCAATAGCCACTCTACCCCCTTCGAGTTTCCAACCATCATGAAGCACACTTATGGTTAGAGGATCTTTATAGATGTTTGATGTTGTGAATGCAGAACATGTCCTTTATAAATCAGTTTTGAAGTTGTAACACAGACAGGAGTGTATGGCATGATAATTGTGTAAGAAGCTCTCCTGAGTTTAATGACAGATGAGGAATTTGGGAGAGTACTACTAATGAAGAAAACTATTTGCTATAAAATCTGAGTCCATTTTGAAAAGGGAGAAGAAACAAGAAAATCATCCTGGGAAAGTTTAATCCTTACTGGGAACATTTGAAGCTTTCTCTGGAACTTCAGTAGAAAGAGTTGTTTTGTTTTGTTTTTGTTTTTATTTCTTTCTCTTAATTTTGCATGTAGCCATTGCTCATTCCATGCCACATACTTTGTCAGAGCTCCCCTAAAGGTTTGGTGGGACGTATCAGAAGAAACTACGAATACTTCAAAATTCAAAGCTAAAAGAGTGAAACACAGCAAAGGAAACTGTAAACAAAATGAAAAGACAACCTATGGACTGGGAGAAAATATTTGCAAATGATGCGACCAACAAGGGATTAATTTCCAAAATATTGATATAAACAGCTCATACAACTGAATAACAAAAAACCCAATCGAAGACACACAGATTGGCCAACAGGCATGTGAAAAGATGCTCATCATCGTTAATTATTAGAGAAATGCAAATCAAAACTACAATGAGGTACCACCTCACACTGGTCAGAATGACCATCATTAAAATGTCTAAAGATAAATGTTGAAGAGGGTGTGGAGAAAAGGTAACCCTTTTACACCATTGGTGGGAATGTAAATTGGTACAGCCACTATGGAGAACAGTATGAAGATTCCCCAAAAAACTAAAAATAGAGTTGCCATATGATCCAGCAATCCCACTCCTGGGCATATACCCAGACAAAACTATAATTCGAAAAGATACATGCACCCCTATGTTCACAGCAGCACTATTTACAATAGCCAAGGCATGGAAACAACCTAAATGTCCATCAATAGATGAATGGATAAAGAAGATGTGGCATATATATATACACAATGCAATATTACTCAGCCATAAAAAAAGAATGAAATAATGCCATTTGCAGCAACATAGATCGACCTAGAGATTATCATACTAAGTAAAGTAACTGAGAAAGAGAAAGACAAATACCATATGATATCACTTATATGCAGAATCTAAAATGCAACATAAATGAACTTATCCACGAAACAGAAAGAGACTCACACACATAGAAAACAGACTTGTTTTGCCAGGGGGCAATGGGAGGAGGGAAGGATTGGGATTTTGGGATTAGCAGATGCAAACTAGTATATATAGGATGGATATACAACCAGGTCCTACTGTATATAGCACAGGGAACTATATTCAATATCCTGTGATAAACCATAATGGAAAAGAATATGAAAAAAATGTATATATATGTATAACTGAATCACTTCGCTGTACAGCAGAAATTAACATAACATTGTTAATCAACTATACTTCAATAAATTTTTTTTTAAAATAAAAGAGTGAAACAGAGAAACTAGAAACTTCTTAAGAAATAGAGGATTATATCCTAAAACCTGATTATGCCTATGTTTAGAACACATAAAATGTGTTTCATGTATTTTTCAGTTAATTTTGCATTCATTTTATAGCATGTTATTTTTACATTTTGTTAATAATATTTTAAGAATAGATTTTTACACACTTTTAAAAATGTATTCTATAAAGTATTTTGGATATGTCCACACTTTAGAATACTGCTCATATACATTGGAGGGTGAATGTGTTTCAAATACAATTTGTTTTCAGTTGTGATATTCTATCTATCATAGTCACTTTAAAGAAACTCTTAAGATATCAAATAATTCAATAATTATATTCCATTGTTTAATTTAGCATTTCTAAAGTAAATTTTTATGCATTCGTTTCTGTGCCTAAGTGACTGCTATAAAATTCAGTTTTCTTTTTCTCTCCTAGTAATCTCTAATACTGCATTCATCCCTAAAGAAAAAAAAGATGGCTATGTTCTCTACAGAAGGAATATATATATATATATATATATATATATGAGACCTGCTATAAATATATATAGAATATGTATATTCAAAGATGTTTTTCATTTTATCTATAATGGCAAGGAGGAGCAGAAGGGATAAGGAAGAAGAAGATGAGGAAGAGGGGAAAAGGAGGAAGAAAAGACAGGAGGACGTGAAGGAGGAGGAAGAGTAGGCAGATGGAGGAGGGGCAGGGAGAAGGGAAGAGGAGGTGAGAGGAGGAGAAAAGAGCGGCAGAGAAGACTTTATTAATAATTAGGGAACAGCTAAGTATATTGTATCCCATCCATTCCATGGAATTTTCTCAGTTGTTAAATGTAGCTCTGATGACTATAGCAATTTGCCAAATGTTTAAAACATAATACATATGATAAAAAACAGAATACACAGTTGCATGCACACAATGCTCACAACTATGTAAAAAGATATATGCTGTGGGCATTACTTGGAGGAGAATATGCAAAAAAAAAGTTGTTTTGGATCATGGGATGAAGTGGAATTTTATTTCTTTTTCCTTTTCCAAAATTTTTTAGTGCTGTTATATTGTTTTTGCTACAAAATAAAAATAAGTGAGGAAATGGATCACTATAGTTATTAATCAACATGGCTATGATAAAGAACCAAAGATTTATCTGAGAATGATGTTACAGCTAAAACATAAATTCCCCATTATTTGTCATTTTAAGCATGGATCTTCTCACTCCCACCTACAAGTTAGTGGCAAGGTAAAGGAGCATAAGGAAAAGAAAAGCAGTCATAAAATATGGGCAGACTTGGGGCTTCCCTGGTGGCACACTGGTTAAGAATCTGCCTGCCAATGCAGGGGACACAGGTTCGAACCCTGGTCCAGGAAGATCCCACATGCTGCGGAGCAACTAAGCCCATGCGCCACAACTACTGAGCCTGTGCTCTAGAGCCTGCGAGCCACAACTACTGAAGCCCATGTGCCACAACTACTGAAGCCTGTGCTCCTAGAGCCCATGCTCTGCAACAAGAGAAGCCACTGCAATGAGAAGCCTGAGCACCGAAAGGAAGAGTAGCCCCGCTCGCCGCAACTAGAGAAAGGCCCGCGCACAGCAATGACGACCCAACGCATCCAAAAATATAAATAAATAAAAATATGGGCAGACTCTACTGAGGAAGAGAAACTGCCAAAAGAGGCTTAAGTGTGCATCTTAAGAATACCAGGCTGGGGCTTCCCTGGTTGCGCAGTGGTTGAGAGTCTGCCTGCCGATGCAGGAGACATGGGTTCGAGCTCCGGTCCGGGAGGATCCCACATGCCGCAGAGCGGCTGATCCCATGAGCCATGGTCGCTGAGCCTGCGCGTCCGGAGCCTGTGCTCCACAATGGGAGAGGCCACAACAGTGAGAGGCCCGCGTACCGCAAAAAAAAAAAAAAAGAGTACCAGACTGGGCAGCTGGGAAAACAGCATTCGCCTCCAAGTCTCCTATGGAAATGCAATCAGAATTGGAAGATAATGTGTGTGGAATATAAAATAAAATACATAAGCATCTTTCTTAAATTGCCTAGACTTTCCTTTTTGTGTGCTAGTTTTGAATAAATGGATCCCCGAAATGATTAAACACCTAAAATTAGCATTGGCTATTTTTCAGCTAACTCCCTTGCACAAAGATTAGGAACGCAGCATAGGCTGGAATTTTGCACCTGGGTCTGAGGGTCCATTCTTGACCAGACGTTATCCATTGGTCACACCTGAAAAAGGCTTTAATGGTCCTTTCTTTTCTGGCTATTACTATTCTTAGTATAATTCCTCTGGCTTCACTGGGGATAAGTGCCTCCAGAAGGAAAAAAAAGGGCTGAGACCTAGAGGCAAGTGATTTTTCACCTGGAATACACTGCAAGGTTGGAGAGAACAGGGTAATTATCTTTAGCAATGAAATTCTCTTTTGATAAGGCTGTGGAGGAGGGGCAATGTGAAGGAATAAATAGGTCAGTTCATTTTTTTCAGTTTCCCTGAGTCAGCTGCTCTAAACACTGAGGAATGGGAGCCCTGACAACTCATGGGTCAGCAGAGCATATGTTGTTTAAATAAAATCTATCAGTGCATTTAGATATGGCTAGTCTTCAAAAACCTGTCTTTCCTACAAAAATATCAACAGCTCAGCTCCCACCCCTTGGCTGCTCTACATCTCAGTATCTGCCTTTCACTGACTAACCACTTTTTTTCAGAGCTGGTATATAGAACCTGTAATCCTTTATAAAATTGCGCATCTCCCTGAGCCATGAATATTTTTCAAGCACTAGTTGAAATTAGGGAACGAAGACTATTCATACTGCAAGCTTCCCATTGAGCTACAGCCACTGGTCTGGGCTGTAAAGTCTGACGACTTGGGATGAGTCAAGCAAATCTCCCACAAGCTTATTAATGTTCAGAATAAAGCAAACTGGCAGCATCTCCCTGTTCATCCATTGTCCTTTCACATCCTTAGAGAAAGTCTTCAATCATTTCTCATCTGACTACCACACTCCAGTCCCAGCTCCAGAAATGGGACAGCATCATCCACAATCTGGAATTCCCTATCAAGAGGAGTTTCAAACTTGGACTATGTGCAATGAATCCCAACCCCAACCCTTCCCCCTACACACACACACACACACACACACACACACACACACACAGAGTATCTAAACCCCAAACACTAATGTGAAAAATCACAACTTCTAACACATTTCAAATCTACCACAGGTCAAAGTTCTGTCTGCGCTACTGACCCATTCCATCAAAATATGCACTAAGTTATAAATCACCATTGGAACAAAAGGAAAAGAAAGAGTAAATGGACATTATGTTAAGTGAAATAAGCCAGACTCAGAAAGGCAAATACTACATGATCTCACTTATATCTAAAAAAGTCAAACTCACAGAAGCAGAGAGAAGAATGGTGGTTGCAGGGGGCTGGGGGGACAGGAAAGTGGGAGATGTTGGTCAAAGGGTACAAAGTTTCTGTTATAAGAAGTTCTGTAGATCTAATGTACAGCATTGTAACTATAGTTAATAAGAGTCATGTACCAAAATGTTTATTGCAGCTCTATTTACAATAGCCCGGAGATGGAAACAACCTAAGTGCCCATCATCGGATGAATGGATAAAGAAGATGTGGCACATATATACAATGGAATATTACTCAGCCATAAAAAGAAACGAAATTGAGCTATTTGTAATGAGGTGGATAGACCTAGAGTCTGTCATACAGAGTGAAGTAAGTCAGGAAGAGAAAGACAAATACCGTATGCTAACACATATATATGGAATTTAAGGGAAAAAATGTCATGAAGAACCTAGGGGTAAGACAGGAATAAAGACACAGACCTACTGGAGAACGGACTTGAGGATGTGGGGAGGGGGAAGGGTGAGCTGTGACAGGGCGAGAGAGAGGCATGGACATATATACACTAACAAACGTAAGGTAGATAGCTAGTGGGAAGCAGCCACATGGCACAGGGATATCGGCTCGGTGCTTTGTGACCACCTAGAGGGGTGGGATAGGGAGGGTGGGAGGCAGGGAGACGCAAGAGGGAAGAGATATGGGAACACATGTATATGTATAACTGATTCACTTTGTTATAAAGCAGAAACTAACACACCATTGTAAAGCAATTATATCCCAATAAAGATGTTAAAAAAATTAAAAAAATAATATTGCATTATATACTTGAAATTTGTTAAGCCAGCTGATTTTTTTAACAACGATCTTTTTCACATGTGCTTTTAAACACTTCTCTACAGACATGACAGAACAGGCGACACATCCATTCACTAATATAACACTGTTAAGAGAGTTGAACTTTTAAATGTTCTCACTACAAAAAGAAATCGTAACTATGTTAGCTGATTAATATGTTGATTAGCTTGATTGTGCTAATCATTTCACAATGTACATGCATATCAAAAGATCACATTGTACACCTTAAATATATATTTTACGATTTTTATTTATCAATTATATTTCAATAAAAGCTGGAAAATACAGTAAAATGAGGAAGAGGGCAGGATAAAAGCAGATGCTTTTGCAATGCAGTTTTGGAAGAAAAAGAGAAAGAGTTTGAATGGCACTCATGGATCTCCTCATGGGGAGGACATATCGGCCTGATGGAGACTGGGAAGTCATCATGAGTGAAACCAAGACACTTTCCCTGGAGAAATGAAGAGGAAGACAAAGGACAAGCAGAAGGCAAATTTAAGGAGGAGTCTCTCAGAGAACTGCTCACTAAGAATAGAAAGTAAAGTTTGCTCAAGTGCTTTCATCTAACAATAACATTTAGTGAAAACTGTTTCAGACATGCTCCAATTGTTTTACATGCACCAATGATTTAATCATCACAGCACCTTATGAGATAGGTAATATTATATCCCCACTGAAATATGAGGAAACTGAGGCACAAGTCTCTTTATAACTCGACTAGAATCAGCATCAGAAGTTAGCAAACTTTTTATGTAAAGCCAAATAGTAAATATATTTGGAATTGCAGGCTACATACCATATCTGTCTCAACCACTCAACTCTACCATTGTAGTAAAAACTCAATGAATATCTATGAAATAGCCATGTATGGATAGAATGTAAATGAATAGCCATGACCATGTACCAATGAAACTTTCTTTACCAATAACATAAGTAAAGGCAGCAGGGCAGATTTGGCCCTAGGGCCATAGTTTGTAGACCTCTGATCTATATTTCTGGGGCCACAGGAGCAATTGGTCAGAGACATGTACCATCAGAACACAAAGCTGTTGCTTATAGATAGTGGGATTTTTCACTTTCTGTCAGGCATTTTTGTCTTCTGGATAGGCATCGCTGAGGAAGTTTGCTTTAGGTGTGCAATGTGTCCAAGGGACATAACTGCAATTTATGAGCCAACAAGACTCTTTGTCTCCAAAAGTAGCTATTAAGAGGGGATATCAAACATAACCCACATCAGGGTAGGGGAGAAAGCAAAGGCTTGGCATATTTAGACATGTTCTGAGACTCTTCCCTCACAATTATAAAGGCCAGAGCCCATCAGAATCACCCATCCTAAAAACAGTGTCATTTCAGAGGGTATTCGAGGAAAGGATGAGAGAGAAACGTCTCTATAATGTTTGTAATTTAATTTTAGAAATTTCAGCATAGATAATGTGTGAATTAACTCTCTTCCACATCCTAGGTTCTGATAGTTACCATTTAAAGTGCCCTAATCAGGAATGAATACTCCAGAGCTAGTAAGTATCAGAAGGACCCTATTTCAGAGGTCCTCACTCCCTGTGGAGCTATTACAAATCTTCCAAATACAGGTATCTAAGTCTGCACCAGAGGCTTGGTTAGTTAGCATGAGGATATGTGTTTGTCTAGAAGGTTTATGTCAAGCCTTTCCTGAAAGAGGTAGAACAATCTGTCAAGACCAGCAGCTTTACACATTTGAAGTAGCACCCTAGATCTAGAACACTGTTCTTTTGGATCTGTGTGTTGCTACTAAATGAGGAATTCTGTCACCTGAGCCTATGAACATGGTAACAGACTCTGCCTTCATAATATAGTGTCCTTGCCTCAGAAAGCATCTTTCATGCGAAGTGCTTTGACTAAGTGCGTAGCAACCCTAAGGAGACAGAGAGTAGGAACTGTTTACAGAAATAGGCTGTGCAACTGTGTTTGTAACTGCTCATTAATAAATGTTTGCAGGTGTGCTGGAGTGTGGTCTGATGTTTGCTTTCATTATAACATACCACCTGGTAGCAAGATTATAGGGGAGGAGATATATAGCTCACTTGCAGCTTTAATTTTCTGAAGCTACTCATATCTACCAGGAAACCCTGACAATTGTTTGACTGATGGACTGACATAGGTCAGGTTACACAGATGAGTTCATTTGCTTATGCAGAGTATCTTTTGTGCAAATCGTTTTATTCAGTGCCATGGTAGGTACCAAAGATACAGAAAACATGGACCCTATCCTGCAGGAAATCACAGCTTGGTATTGTAGGGAAAAGAAAATGTAGTGAGTATATTTTCATATTTTTTAAGGATTGCTATTTTCGGACTTTGCATTGGATTTTAACTCAATTTATAGAGCTTTATCAGCCACATTGATATACATGCATTTTTACCAATCTAGTTTTACAGCTGAGGAAACTGGAAAATGAAAAGTTATAAATACAGCTCAACAAAAATCTGATATTTCCCTAAAACCTTCAAGTATTTATTAGTAAGAATGATTAGAGGTAAGTGGGAGGGCACACAGAGGACTGCAAGCAAGTTGTAGTTGAATGGCAAAATAGAGAAGTAATTCAAAGAACCAGATTCTTATCCAAATTGAGCTTGAAATCCCTGCTACATAACCAATCACAAACAAAAATGTGTTCAAACGCATTGAGTCAATTCTCTCCAAAGAAAACCCACTCAAGTACAGAGTGCAAGCTGTAAACATTTGAGCTACCACAACAAATCAGTCTCCTGAGATCTTTGCAAGAATATACACATCTGGCTTTCATGTAGCACATATTGAAACCAGAAACTGACTACTACATAATCATATTTGTAATTATGCTTCTGAAATCAATAGTGTAATTCAAAGGGATTTTAATTCTAAGCCCAGTCTTGCATTTTAACTCAATCTTGTTTTTTCTGAAAGAACCACAGTGGCCACCAGTAATGGAGTCATAGATGCAAAGAACAGATATCACAGAAAAAGACATCTAGCCTTTGTTTTCCTTTTCTTTTCTACTAGATGGAATATAGGACGTGTTAACATTAAGCAGTATCCCCAGAATCCTCTGTCACCCCTTAAAACACAGCTGGGAAAGATAGTGGTATTGATTACACAGTGATAATAACATTGTAATTCTCCAGATCCCCTGAAACAGTGAGGAAGGTACAGTTTCTTAGCTTTGACACAGCCCTCCTATCTTAATGAAAATCAAAACTAAGCAGTTCTACCGTGGTGGCCACTATGCTCAGGAAGAATCCTGTGATAACTTAGTCTCTTCCCGAGTCTCAAAAAAGAAAGTTAATTTTCCAGCTTCACACACATACAAAAAGATTTCCAGCTACGGAGTCGGACTTTGGAGTCACATGATGACTTCCAATACACGAAATAAACAAAGTCACGGATTAGTGTCTGGAAGTCAGGGTTTCAGCTACTAGAATGCCAGTAGATCTCAAAGTCTGCATCTCCTTCACTTGGGTTTTCAAGAATCTCTAGCAGTTGGAGAGCAACAGCAGCATCCTCTCCCTGACCCCACTCTGACACTGGGATCAGCAGCCTTTCCACCTCTCCCCTTATTGCCTCCTGCATCCAGACCCCTAATATATACCCCCTTCTCCTCCCTTCCTCTATCTCCACCTTCCAGAACACACAGGCATACTCTCCTGTGCTCTTACAGCTTCTGGGAAAAGCCATTTCTTCCTATAAAATTTGGGAACCCCTAGGATAGAATAAAAAATATATTACAGAGAAACTATAGACACACACTTCCATGAATCAACATAAGAGAATATATTCACTGGTAGATTCAGTAAAACTCTAAAGATAATTGCCAATTGAAATTCTTCAAATAATTTGGAATGGCGCCCTTTGAATATGAACTTTATTTAACAGTGAATGGTGAGATTGGCAGGGGGGGGGAGAGGGTTTGGGGGCTGATTTATATTAAATGCACAGCTACACCCTCTCACTTAAACAATCAAATAGGCTAAGGGGGAAATGAAGATAGTCATAGAAAATACAAGAATAAAAAGTAAGGACCAACAAGTATTGGCCTGACAGCTTATTCAAGTCATAGGTGGGAAGTTATGTGCTCAGATAACAAACCAGAAAGAGAAAGCTATTAGAAAGACAGCCTTTTACCTAATATTTTGGTCAAAGGAGAAAAAAAAAACCGCCTCCAGATAGGAGTTCTGTACTCACTGACCAATGAATTAATATTTTTTACTCTGAGGTGGTTACACAGATTCTTTGCTCTGCACAGATGCAATATGGAATAACCGAATTCACATGGTCTTAGGATGAAATCCTGATTCCTATAAAGCATAAGCTGTCAACCCTATTTAATATTAGAATCACCTGGGAGGCTTTCAAACTGTCTGCCTGGGCCCCACCCCCAGGTGTTCTGACTCATCAGGAGGGGCCTGTGTATCTAGGTACTTTTTTAAACTCCCTGAGTGATTCTAGTGAACACTCATGTTTGAAAACCACATGTTAGAGCAGCATTCTTAAAGTGTGGTCCCTGTCCCAACAGCATCAGCATCACCGGGGGACTTGTTAGAAATGCAAATTCTAAAGACCTAAATGTAAGGCCAGAAACTATCAAACTCTTAGAGGAAAACATAGGCAGAACACTCTATGACATAAATCACAGCCAGATCCTTTTTGACCCACCTCCTAGAGAAATGGAAATAAAAACAAAAATAAACAAATGGGACCTAATGAAACTTCAAAGCTTTTGCACAGCAAAGGAAACCATAAACAAGACCAAAAGACAACCCTCAGAATGGGAGAAAAT
>NW_020173486.1:306141-322106 GCF_003031525.2 Neophocaena asiaeorientalis asiaeorientalis | reverse complement strand
TAAGAGGGAATGGTGAGGTGGGCAGGGGGGGTGAGAGGGTGGGGGCTGATTTATATTAAATGCACAGCTACACCCTCTCACTTAAACAATCAAATAGGCTAAGGGGGAAATGAAGATAGTCATAGAAAATACAAGAATAAAAAGTAAGGACCAACAAGTATTGGCCTGACAGCTTATTCAAGTCATAGGTGGGAAGTTATGTGCTCAGATAACAAACCAGAAAGAGAAAGCTATTAGAAAGACAGCCTTTTACCTAATATTTTGGTCAAAGGAGAAAAAAAAAACCGCCTCCAGATAGGAGTTCTGTACTCACTGACCAATGAATTAATATTTTTTACTCTGAGGTGGTTACACAGATTCTTTGCTCTGCACAGATGCAATATGGAATAACCGAATTCACATGGTCTTAGGATGAAATCCTGATTCCTATAAAGCATAAGCTGTCAACCCTATTTAATATTAGAATCACCTGGGAGGCTTTCAAACTGTCTGCCTGGGCCCCACCCCCAGGTGTTCTGACTCATCAGGAGGGGCCTGTGTATCTAGGTACTTTTTTAAACTCCCTGAGTGATTCTAGTGAACACTCATGTTTGAAAACCACATGTTAGAGCAGCATTCTTAAAGTGTGGTCCCTGTCCCAACAGCATCAGCATCACCGGGGGACTTGTTAGAAATGCAAATTGGGAGGGAGGGAGACACAAGAGGGAAGAGATATGGGAACATATGTATATGTATAACTGAGTCACTTTGTTATAAAGCAGAAACTAACACACCATTGTAAAGCAATTATACTCCAATAAAGATGTAAAAAAAAATGCAAATTCTCTAGCCCAACTCCAGACTCAATGATTCAGAAACTCTGGGGGTGGGACCCAGCAAACTATTAACAAGTCCTCCCAGGGTTTCTGATGCACGCTAAAGTTGGAGGATAGCTGCCATAGAACAATGGTTCTCAAATTTTGGTTTACATAAGAATAACTTGGAGAGATCTTGTTAAAATGAAAATCTAATTCAATAATTCTGAGGTGAGGCCTGAGATTCAGCATTTCCAATGCTATCAGTTACTACCTACAAATTATGAGTAGCAACACTGTATAAACGGATTGTTCTTCTACTCTGATACCACAAGAATGGGCAGGGTACTTTATATAATTGCAGATTTCCTGGACCAAAAATTTTGTAGTTAGCATATGGTAGGTAAGGCCTAGGATTTTAAGAGCATGCATTTTAACAAGAAGCCCAGGCGATTCTCATGCAGACATCCCCAGATCACACTTTGGAACACTGACCTAAAACTAAGCTTTGAGACTTGACCTGGGGCAAATCACTTAGCTTTTCAATCCTCATTTCCTCATCTGCTGAATAAGGCTAATAATTCCTACCCTACTGCCTCTTAGAATTGTTGCCAAGACCAATGGGGATACCACAAGTAAATTAGCCAAGTAACTCACACCAAGGATCAAAGACAAAACCAGAGTTTGGACTCAGCTACCAGAGTTGTGAAAATGGAAGGCAGGATATAAAGTAGGACTGGCAGTATCCATTTCCTTGTGGAATGGCCCCTGGAGTGTGACAACAGCAACCCCCTCAAAACCCTAGGGGAGCATTCCTTGTGCCATAACCTGTGATCTAAACTACATCAAAAACTCAGAACCACTCATAAGGCTGTGCCATCTTGATTGCACAGATGGAAGAAAAGACTTCTTTTAAAACACACGTGCACGGGTGTGCACGCACACGCACGCACGCGCGTGCGCGTGCACACACACACACACACACACACACACTGATGTGCTGTACTTGTTACTTTGGTGGATTCTATGGTGCTCCATCCAGATCTCCTCTTAAAGAGTTCTTATACCCATCCCACAACTACTGGGACCATCAATTGCAGATGGTTGACAACTGCATCACTCACTGCTAATTGCCCCCCCCAATCACCGCAAAATAGTAAATCAAAAACAATACCTCATCTCACATGATAAATGGTAGAGATTGGTGCCACCCTAAAAGACTTAAAGAACGCAGGGGTGGTCATCTCCATCACACTCCCATTTAGTTAGTTCACCTGTCTGGCACCTACTAAAACTGAATAGATCACATGAATGATAGGGGACTGCCACAAACTTAGACGAGAAGTAATCCTAAGTGTACTTCCTGTGCCATATGATGCATCTATGCAAGAGCAGACTAATACTGATCTGGATTTTTTTTCCCTTCTGAAATACTGATGATACTAGGGCCGCAGTTGTTGTCCAGGATCTACGTGGTTTCTGCAGAAGCCAGACTGCCAAATTAAATGGAGCTATGATAGGTGCCACTACTCCTGTGTCTTTGAGATCTTTAAGTGTGGCACTAATCTGCATGATCCCCTACCTTGGGATGTGATATTGTTTTGACTTATTGCATTGGATGGAATGAGGGAAGTTTAAGAGGCTTACATTTGGCCACTATAACATCCTTTATCCCACAGGCTAATGACCCAATATAAGGGGCTACTCCAACTGTAAGTATCTCAATACTAAGTAGTCAGCCCTCAGCATCCACAGATACCAAAACTGGCAGATGCTCAAGTCCCCTATATAAAGTGGTTTAGTATTTGCATTTAACCTACATACATTCTCCTGTATACTTTATCTCTAGATTACTTATATTACCTAATACAATGTAAATGCTATGTAAATCACTGTAAATATTATGTGAGTAGTTGCTTATACACAACAAATTCAATTATTGCTTTTTGGAATTTCTGAATTTCTTTTCAAATATTTTCGATCTGCAGTTCGTTGAATCCCCAGATGTGGAACCCGTGGATATGGAGGGCTGACTGTATATCTTTGGGGACTGGAGAAATAATCATCAGGTGGGTATATGGGCCCATTGGAACCACTGTAAGCCAGACTTTGACCAGGACTCCATTTACCTAGCTCCATGTGTCCCCTCTCTAACAGGGTAGGAATGATGACATTTTGGGTCTCTGGGTATTAATGTCAAATCAGAGCTTGTGCCCAGTATTCCTTGAAGCATCTGGTTATTCCCCTTTTCTCAGTGTACAATCACCAGAGTAAATGACCAGATGTCCCTTTAGGGAAAAACCAGAGGAAACATCATTATATATACTTGCCATAATGTTTCAGGTTTCCCCTTCCCAGGGACCCAGACATACCTTCAGTCAGTGGGTTATGGGTCTGAAATCTGGCTCAGGGTCAAGAATTGTACAAGATGCCATGACTTTGTTGAGGTGATATTCTCAGTCTCCTGCCATCAATTATCACTTTCTTTGATTAAATGTATTAAGTACAATCCTAAATTGTTGTCCATGTATTTTGGCCCTACAGATACCATGATCTATTAATCATCTCTACAACGCTTGGGGGATCAAGTCCCCTTAGCTGCCTCTCCAACCTGGCTGGTCATTACAATAATTGTGAATCTCTGACTTCTGACCATTAAGCCTCACATTTAGCCTCATGTGACCACTATTCCTTCATGGTTCCATCTTCCCCATTACTATCAACAAGCTCCATGACAGCCTCTCCCACCATCAACATAGCCTGCAGAGGAAAACCAACACTGGACTTCTGAATGATCTGTTACTCCTCTCACCAGCATATTCCTAACGGCCTTGCCATGGAATACAATCCTTTGGTAGGTCTGGCCACATTTTATCCACTCCTGAATTCCCACTTTCCTAAGCATTTTAATCCTTTGTCCACTGTTTACTATGACACTTCAGCACTGTTCAGTGTGGACCATTGCCTTCTCCAAGCTTCTAGGAGGTATCCTAACAGTAAGATTGCACCATTCCCTGGAGTTCTTAATAGCATGTTAAATCCAGCATTCTGGGAGAGTGCTCCCAAGTCAGTAACTCTTCCTTATCTAGTCTTATGGTCCAGTTTCCTTGGTCAAGCACCTTCAAAATTCAGTCATACAAGTACATATTCCTTCAGCTCCTACTGGTCCATGTTGGCTAATTCTTGTAGCTCCTTTGAGGTATAGTATTATACCTCTATTACGCTCAGAATATCTCCAGCGGGATTATGCTGTGACATAACCCTACTTATCTTCCTGGTAGCCAGGAGAGGAGACATGGCAAATTCTGATGAGGTTTCTATTGCTTTGTGTAGGAAAGGTCTCTGCAGTGTCTTCTGGCACAGAGGTGGCTGGGAGAGAAAGTGATAGCTCTTAATAGAGAATGGCAGGTAGCCTCTACAGTCTGTGAGGGTTAGAAGAATCTGGGAGTCCAAAATATTTAGGGCACACAACCATATGTTCCCTTCTCATGTGTCAGGGTCCCAGATTTTCCTAACTAGGTCTCTGGCCTTGGCATAACAAATCTACTTAAACTAAGCATTCAATTATCTTTGAAGCTCAGTGATTCTAACTCAGTCATTCTTAAAGTGGTGACAATATTGCCCTCCAGGGGATATTTAGCAATCTCTGGAATCAATTTCTATTGTCATGATGGGGTGGGGATGCTTCTGGTATCTAGTGGGTAGACACTAGGATGCTGCCAAACATCTTACAATGCACAGGACAACAAAGAACTGTTAAGCCCAAAATGTCAGTTGTGCCAAGGAGAAACCCTGCCACTATTAAGCGCTCAGTTTGGTCTTCAGCTTCTTCTTGTCTCGGCCTCTTTGTAAGCTACCAAAGAGCTCCTCTGGCTTTCATACTTAGTTTCCCACTGCTTGCTAACAGCTCTTATCTTTTCATTATCCCTCTCTAGGGCATCAGTGTATCTTGACAACCAACTTCATTGTCTTTGTATGTATTTTTGCTTCAAACATTTTAAACATTGCTCCTGCCAGGGCATTTCATCCTCCTAAAAAACTGGTGAATTTTTAGCAATTGGTCCTCCATCTAGTGCTAGAGATTATCCTCCATCACATCCCAGGATGGTGTCCTCACCGTCAGTCACACATTGAATGATTCAGTCCCCAAAGCATATCTCAGTGCCTGCTTTTTTACACCATTTCTGGTACCACTGTGTCAGTTGGGTCCTCCAGGAAGGTAATACCAATACATAGTTAGAAGTATCAAAGATGTATCGGAGAAAACACTTGTGAAAGTAAAAGGGAGAAGGTAGGATTGTGTAGGGGGACCCCTCAGACCATGATACAGACCTGACACAATGCTGTCAGCACAACAGGTTGCTCCTTTAGAAGAGTTCCACTTTGGGCAGAAATGCCTAAGCCCTTATAACACAGTCTTGTTCTGTCATTGGCTGGAGCCACCCTAGAAGTACATGATTTCTGCTCAAAAGCCACAGGATACATGAAGAAGCTAACATCTAGAAACCGCTGGCTTACCACATTCCTCACATTTGGGCAATGTGTCCTTTCCTGAAGCAGCATCTGAGTGGTAGATTTCTATGTCTCTCAATGTGCTAACCCAGGGTTCAGGGATGACAATCTACATCAATCCACCAGGCAAGATATTTAGGCCAACGAAAGTGTGAGCTGAGGGAGAAAGAAATCTAGAATATGTCACTGAGGAGGATTATATGTATCATTTGTAGTCTCAAGATCAAATGCAGCAGGAGGGCTCTGTTGTTTATCCTTCTAGCCCTTCCCTTATAAGGTTCCCCAGTGAAAAAAACTAATGAGACCAACCGGATTTCTGAACAAACTCTTCCAGATAGGGCAAACTTACCATAAAGGACAAGTAGTTTTGAGCAGTGTAACGAGTGGATAATGTTTTGCATCATCTATATCTTCTTGGCTGATATACTGTAAGGGGGAAGAAGGTGGATTTATCAGATGCTAATGGCTGACAGCTCAGTCCCTCACTGGACATTCTCCTTGACTAAAAGAATTGCCTCAGCCTACAGTCATGTTCCCTCCCAGGGGTTGTCTATGGCTAATGACTGGCTGAGAAAGAGATACAAAGCTCCAGCCCCCTTGCCTTTATTTGAGAGAACTCTGAAATACCATCTTTGACCCAAACTCTCCATAAGATTACCTGAGGCCCCAGTTGTAAATTTATGTCGGCTTCTCCCTTTGCTCAACTCTGCCTTCCTCACTTCCTTACAGGTAAATCTCCCAAGAGCACTCTACAGTAAATCTGCATCCAACTCTCCATCTCAGATTCTGTTTCCAAGGAACATATTCTGTAACATTTACTTATTTGGCTGTCAGCTGCTGT
The DNA here is from genome assembly GCF_003031525.2 of Neophocaena asiaeorientalis asiaeorientalis. NCBI lineage: Eukaryota > Metazoa > Chordata > Mammalia > Artiodactyla > Phocoenidae > Neophocaena > Neophocaena asiaeorientalis. The sequence continues at coordinate 315,959 of NW_020173486.1, read as the reverse complement.
ACTTAATTTATTCCAATAAATATTTTTCCTATATAAAATGTGTATGCAATCAAAATAATGCTACCTTCTTTTCTCCATTTTAGGGTCAAAGTACTATTTTAATATGAAGATACCAAGTATAATATAAAGTATATGCATGCAGACTTGCTATGGCCTGAATGTTTGTGTCACCCCAAAATTCATATGTTGAAATCCTAATGCCCAATGTGATGGTTTTAAAAGGTGGGGCCTTTGGGAGATGATTAAGTCATGAGGGTGGAGCCCTTATAAATGAGATTAATGTTCTTTTAAAAGAGACCCCAGAACTCCTTAACCCCTTCCACCATGTAAAGACACAATGAAAAGGCAGCAGTCTGCCACCAGAAAGAGGGCCTTCACCAGAATCTGACCATACTGACACCCTAATTTTGGACTTCCAGCCTCCAGAAATGTGAGAAATAAATTTCTGTTGTATATAAAACGCCCAGTCTGTGATATTATGTTATTCCAGCAGTCCAGATGAACTAATACAAGACTTAAGTATGATGTTTAATCTATCCTTTCTTTGAGAGGGCAACTTTAATCCTAGGGAAACTTTATTTTTCTACTATGAAAATATTATGTGTCAGTTGGCATATTTTAACCAGAAACAGACAGTTCTACAAATGGCTGAGAAAATTTATCTAGGCAGAACCCGTCTTCCTAAGCAATTACGATTTCTTATTTTTTATCTCATCCTTGGAGTGTGCTGTAAGTACCATGAAGCACAAAATTCACCTGTTTTTATTTGGTGATGGGAGTGGAGAGTGGAATTAACCAGGACAGCAAAGAAGAACTAGGAAACTTCATCAATAAGGGTACAATAACAGGGGGAGGGGGACTCTGCCACTGCATGGTTTTTATGTTATCTATAATTTACATTACAATACTTTAGTATAGACAGTGTGACATACATGTGTGACTTAGTTTTAATCTATACCCTTAGGAGGAGTTAATTAATATTTGAAATGCACTAATCAAGAAAGCACGCTATCTGTAGTTGGCTTTGAAAGGCTCTAATCAGGATGAACTATCATTTTCTTAATTTAAGTAAAAGGCTTGGTTCGTTAGCTTAAGGGGCATTAGAAATAAGTTTTTTTGGTTAATTTAGTTATGTTTAATATATGTGGATTGGCTGGAAATATTGTAATGGCACCTCCATTCTTGTACTAACTGGGTGTAATTACTGGTGAGCACAGCATTCTAGTATCCTTCAAAATTGCGCTGTATGCCTAAGGATTTTTTTCTGTCATATACCCCACTCCTTTACGTAGAACCCTTGTCACTAAATCCAACTAGAAGATTAATGGAATTACACCTGATTACAACAACTGCCTGGAGTGAACCATTCATGCAATGTTCTTGTCTAAATGCCTAAAGGACAGAATGCTGGAATTTCACCAAGAATGGGTTCATGCTTGCTAATGAATGTTTGTTCATTGGATGAATTTGGTATGCAACTTATTTTTATTGAAATATAGAACCAAGAATAAACTTATAGCTTTGCCCTACTCAATCACTGGACGCTACCAATGGACTCTGGCAATTAAGAATAGCCAAATTGCTTTAACTTCACCATGAGTTCCACTTTCTACATAGAAGAGTAAGCATGTAACAAACTGTCCCTCCTGAAGATAATAACGATAATCTTCAGGAAAAAATAAAACCTTAAAGATATCTATACCTTGTACACACTGTATGTACATTAACAAAAATTTGAATAACCACAGACTTCTTTTCAGAAAGCATGTAGTCCAGGAGACTATATCTTTACAGGAGAACAACGTCTTCAATTTGCTGGGAAAAAAATTGAAAAACTATTAATCCAGAATTCTATATCCAACAAAATATACTTCAAGTGTGAAAGCAAGGTAATGACACTTTCAAGTAAAGGAACACTAAGAGAATTTGTTGCCATCTAACCTCCACTAAAAGAAATGCTAAAGCAAATTCTTTGTACTGAAGAGAAATGATAATAAAGGGAAACTCGAATCTTCAGGAATAAAGGAAGAAAAATGGAAATGATAAATATCTGAGAAAAATACTAATTTTCTCTTAATTTCTTTAAAATACATAACATTGTTCAAGTAAAAATTATAACATTCTCACGTGGAGTTCATAATGTATGTAGATGTAATATATATGACAACTATAGCATAAAGGTCAGTGAAAAAAAACAAATGGATCTACATGGCTGCAGTGTTTCTACATTTTACATGAAGTAGCATAAAGTAGTACTTACTCCAAGTAGAGTATAAAAGTTAAGAATGTATATTTTAATTACTAGAGAAACCACTAAAAAATATAAAGAGATATAATGAAAAAGCCAATAAATAAACTAAAATGAAATTCAAAATATATTTAAATAATCTAAAAGGGGTAACAGAGGAATAAAAACAGAATACAAATAATAAAAAATAACAAAATGGCAGATGTAAATACAGCCATATCAATAATTACATTAAATATTTATAGACTAACCATTCCAGTTAAAAGGTCGAGATTATCAGAATAAATGAAAAAATCAAGACTCAATTGTGTGCTATTCACAAGAGACACATGTTAAATATAAAGACAAAGATAGGTTGAAAATAAAAGGATGGAATAAGATATACTGTGCAAGCAGTATGCCTATGAAGAAAGGAGTGGCTATACTAATATCAGATTAAATAGATTTTAAGAAAAAGAGTATTAACAGATCTAAAGAGGAAATGAGGAAGACACAACAATCATAAATGTCTAACAACAGCATCTCAAAATACATGAAAAATAAATTGATAAAACTAAAGGGAAAAATAGACAATTCCCAATTAGAGTGGAGAATTTTGACAACCCTTTCTCATCAAATGATAGAAGAACTAGACAAAAATTCATTAAAAATTTGGAAATTAAGTAACATATTTCTAAATAATCTATAGGTAAAAGAAGAAATCAAAAACCAAATTAGGAACCATTTGAAAATTAACGACAATGCAAAACAAAAATTTGTGTCATGCAGCTTAAGAAGTTCTTTGAGAGAAATTTTAGTTTTAAATAGTTATGTGAGAAAAGAAGAAACACCTAATAATCAATGAATTAAAGTTCTCATCATGAATCTAGAAAAAGAAGAACAAAATAAACCCAAATAGATAGAAGGAAGGGAGAATAAAGATAAGAGCAGAAATCAACAAATAGAAAACAGGCAAACATTACAGAAAATTAACAAAACCAAAAACTAGTTCTTTGAAGAAATAAAGAAAACTGATAAATCTCTTACTAGGGAAAAAAAGAAATACAAAAAAAATTTTTAATGAAAGGAACCATCAGTAGAGATTATACAGACAATAAAAGATTATCATTTTGAATAACTTTAAACCAATGACATGAATCAGGCAATGTTTTTGGAAAATATAAGTTAATATCTTAATATTATTTAATATCTATTAAATACATTTATTTTTATCAAAAATCCTCTCACCAGGAAACTCCATGCTCATATGGTTTCACTGGTGAATTCTACCAAACTTCCAATGAAGAAATAACAACAGTCTTATATAAAGTTCTTCAGAAAACAGAGGAAAAATAAACACTTCACAAAACATTTTATGAAGCTGACACAACCCTGATATCAAAACCTAACAAAGATATTACACAAAAAGAAAATTACAAACCAATGTCCCTTAACAATATAGAGGCAAACATGTTTAACAAATGACAGATCTAATCCTACAATATATAAAAAGGCTAATGCATAATGACCAGTTAGTATTTACCCCAGTAAAGCAAGACTGGTTTAACATTTGAAAATCAATTAATATAATTCACCATATTGACAGCCTAAATAACAAACAAAACATATGATCAAATAATTGATGTTGAAAAAATATCTGACAAAATTCAATACCCATTAGTTATAAAAACACTTCACCAGACATAAAACGGAACTTGTGGGCTTCCCTGGTGGCGCCGTGGTTGAGAGTCCGCCTGCCGATGCAGGGGACGCGGGTTCGTGCCCCGGTCCGGGAAGATCCCACATGCCGCGGAGCGGCTGGGCCCGTGAGCCATGGCCGCTGAGCCTGCGCGTCTGCAGCCTGTGCTCCGCAACGGGAGAGGCCACAGCAGTGAGAGGCCTGCGTACCGCAAAAAAAAAAAAAAAAAACGGAACTTGTTCAACCTGATAAAGGTAATCCGTGAAGCCCCTTCAGTTAACATCATACTTAATTGATAAAATATTGAATGCTTTCCCCTAATATGAGGAAAAATACAAGCATGTCTGGTCTCACCACTTCTATTCAACATGGTATTGGTGGTCCTAGCCAGGGCATTGAAGCAAGAAGAAAAAAAAAGGCATAAGGACTGGAAATAAATAAATAAAAATTACTTCTGTTTGCAGATGACCATGCTTATTTACATAGAAAATCCCAATGAAGCAACAAAACAGCTACTAGAACTAATAAAATTTAGAAAAGTTGTAAGGTATAAAATTAATATACAAAAAGTAATTCTATCTCTCACATTAGCAGCAAGCCTCTGGAAAACTAATTTTTTTTTTAATTTCACTTAAAATCACACCAAAAATCATAAAATACTTAGGAATAAATTTAATAAAAGATGTGTAGGGCTTCCCTGGTGGCGCAGTGGTTGAGAGTCCACCTGCCGATGCAGGGGACACGGGTTTGTGCCCCAGTCCGGGAAGATCCCACATGCCACGGAGCAGCTAGGCCTGTGAGCCATGGCCGCTGAGCCTGCGCATCCGGAGCCTGTGCTCCGCAATGGGAGAGGCCACAACAGTGAGAGGCCCACGTACCGCAAAGAAAAAAAGATGTGTAAACCGTTCAGTGAAAACTATATAACATTACTGAGAGATGTTTTTAGAAAATCAAAATAAATAGAGAGATATATCTTGTTCATGGAATAGAAGACTCAATATTGTTACAATGTCACTCCACCCCAAATTGATCTATAGGTTCAAGGCAAACCTAATCAAGATATCAGCAGGCTTTTCTGCAGAAGTTGACAAGGTGTTTCTAAAATTGATATAAAAATTGAAACCTAGAATAACCAAAGCAATTTTTAAAAAGAACACAGTGGGAGGACTTCCACTATCTGATTTCAAGACTTACTATAAAGTTGTAATAAACAAGACAGCATGATTTTAGCAAAAGGATAAACAGGTACATCAATAAAACAGAATAGAGATGCTAGAAATAAATGCCAAAAAAATCAGTAGATATTCATGAAAGTTTCCAAGACAATTAAATGGGGAAAACAGAGTCTTTTCAAAAAATGGATCAATAACTGTGTATCTGTTTAAAAAAGAACGTTGTCTCTTACTTAATTTGAAATGGATCATAGACCTATGTGTAAAAGCTAAAACTATAACACTTCTACAAGATAACTTGGGAGAAAATCTTTGCAAGCATGAAGTCAGCATAAATTTCTTAGGACATAAAAATTATGAAAAAAAATTGAAAAATAATTAATAAATTTAACTTCATCAAAATTAAAAGCTTTTACTCTTAAAATATACCATGAAGAAAACAAAAAGACAAGCCAGAGAATGGTAGAAAATATTCACAGTGCATATACTGACAAATTATTTGTATCTAGATTTTATAAAGAATTCTTACAAATAATAACCAAACTACCCAATAAAAAATGAGTAAAAGATTTGTACAGCCACCAAGCAGATATACAAATGGTAAGTCAGTTCATGAAGATAATCAATACCATTAGTCATCAGAAGAAATGCAAATTAAAATCACAATTAGATACCACTGTACACGCATTAGAATGATTAAATTAAAAAGACTGATCTTGGGCTTCCCTGGTGGCGCAGTGGTCGAGAGTCCGCCTGCCAATGCAGGGGACACGGGTTCATGCCCCGGTCCGGGAAGATCCCACATGCCGCAGAGCGGCTGGGCCCGTGAGCCATGGCCGCTGAGCCTGCGTGTCCGGAGCCTGTGCTCCACAACGGGAAAGGCCACGACAGTGAGAGTTCCAAAAAAAAAAAAAAAAAAAAAAAAAGACTGATCTTAACAAATAGTGGTAAGATTTGGAGCAACTGGAACTTTCATACACTGCTGATCGACCTGTAACATGGCATAGCCCAAGCATTTGTCAGTTTCTTAAAAATTTAGACATATTCCTTCCATAAAACCCAGTATTCCACTCCTAGGTGTTTACTCAAGAGAAATTAAAACAAATGTCCGTACAAATGTTCACAACTTTACTCATGAGAGCCATAATCTAGAAACAATCCTAACGTTCATCAATTTATAAAAGAACAAACAAAACTGTGAAATATTCATACAATGAAAAACTAAAAAGGAACTACTGATACATGCAACAGCATGGATGAATCTCAAAGTAATTGTGCTCATGAAAGAAGCCATACAGAAAAGAGTACATACTATATTATTCCATTTATATAAAACTCTAGAAAATGCAACTCTAGAATTTTTCACTAATCTCTAATGAAAAACTATAGACCATTTGTTGTCCAGGGCTAGGGGCAGATGGAGGGACAAACCACAAAAGTGCATAAGAAATATTTTCTGGGATGATAGAAATGTTCTCTACCTTGATTGTCGTGGTGGTTTTATGTGTGTATACAACTACCAAACTCATCAAACTGTACACTTTAAATTGATGCAGTTTATTGTGCATAAATTATACCTAAATAAAGCAGATATTTTTTAAGTCCAGTTCAATAGTAGAGCAGAAATAACCCATTTTAGCAGGTTTGTCTGCTTGCTGTTCAAATGTTTATGGTAACTGCTCTGATGTAAACCTGTCTCAGGGCTCAAGATGCTTTAAACTAGAACCTGAAGCAAGATCATCTGGTCCAGATCCCTCAGTATAAAGAGGATTAACTGAGACGCAATAAGATGAAAGGACTTACCCAAAGTCGCAAATCCAGTCACTAGCAGAGCCAGAACAATAATTTGGACCCCACACTATCCAGTGCTTTCTGCCATAATACAGAAACTGCTCACAAAGTTTTGACTTACCCAACTGCATAGATACCAAGAAATCATAAGCCAGAACAAACGGCCAACGCTGCATTCCACCAATAAATGTCATTGGCAGTCATTTTATAGTGCAACTTAGAACTTAGAAACAAATGGCCTTGAGAATAGCCTTTAGGAACCTGGAACATAACTGATTCATAGGTAGAATAGCTGCTGTATATTCTGAGCGATAAATAATTGTCGTTCTTATTCCAATGTGTCCAACTCCCAAGAGCCATGAGGGTAATTAAACCCATAACCCATACATCTATCAATGGCACAGCCAAGTATTCATAATTTAAATCTTGAAAATCAATTTTTAAAATAAAATTAGTTACTAAGGAAGTATAAGTAATTAACTTCAAAGATTCACCATTAAAATAGACTGTTTTTCTATGTTGATATTATCAGCACTGACAGTTATCACATGGAACTCAGTCCTTTATAATACTACTTTGGACAAGAGGAATTTGCCTAGTGGCATTTCAAGCAGTCACTCCAGTCTTCCATTTCATTTGCTGCAATACTTAAACCCAAGCCACGTTTTCCTATATTCTATTAGGATGTCTAATATTTCTCTTGGGCCGAGGCAACTTTTGCAAACAATTTTAGAACACTTAATCATGTATTTCATTAAAAATAAAAATTAAAACATTTTACATGTAATAATCCTCCCTCAACCCCAATTTTTGTCTTTCCTGTTCTGTAGCAGTAACCCAAGCAGTAGTTTTCAAGGTGAACAGGTTTTATTTGGGCCAAATGTGCCTCATCCTCACAAAGCAAACTCAAATTAAAGCAATATCTGACTACTTGTCATTGGATAGGTGAAAAATTACTCCTGACTTTGCTTCCAAAGAGCTGCCTCTTCCCCTTATTTTTTTGAGCTGTACTCCCTCTCCTGTCAAGGCTGAACTTGGCTGATAAGAAGCTGTGGTAACTGTTTCAGACCAGACTTGATGAAGAAACATGTTACTACTAACCTTCTCAGAAGAGCTTCTGGAATGGTAAGCTTCGACTGCAGCATGTCGGGCTCTTCTTGCCCTTTTTGGGAAAGAGTTAAGCCACAAATGAGAAAAGAACTTCTAAATATAAGAGCAATCCATTTAACTACTTAAATTCTCTCTCATATTTCTTCCTCTGAATTATTCTCTTGTCCACAAATACCTGGGAAAACACTCACTGACATCTACTTATATGGAATGTATGTTTTAATACTGAGAATAAACATATTGTTATTACTAGGCCAGATTTATTTACATGCCTGGTTGAGGAATTGTGTGGGGAGGGGGAAATGTGTCTAGTCAAAGGGCAAACGTTTTCTTAGAAGTGATTTTTGAGGTGCACAACATTCTTTTCTCAAACATATGCCTATGCTCTTTTCCCAGGAACACTGTTTTAATAAAGAAATAATTATTAATATTTAAGCATAGCCAAAACATCCAGATAAGTGCCTCTATTTCCAAAATACAAGACAAAATTTGGCAAGGCAATACAACCCTGCTTTCTATAATATTTTAAAACTGTATACAAATTTTCTATTTCTTTTCCAAAGGCATGAAAAATGACAAAATATCAAGTCAATATGAATATGGTTAGGCCCAAGGTGCTGCCTTCTTCTCTCTGTCCCACCAACTTCTACCATTCCCTGCAGAGAATATATAGGAAAAGGGCAACACAAGGTTGAACTCAAGATAACCATTTGACAGAGGAGTCCATAAAATGAGAATCTTATAATAAACATTTGGGGCTGGAGCCAGACTTCTCAGAATATTTCCTGCTTGGAAGAATGAAGGTGGCACTCATTGGGAGTAGAATCACATACAGCAGAATTCCTGTAGAATATAAAATAGGCTATCTTACCTGAAGGCCTAGAATAACAGAGCCCCTTCATTTTGGCCTCAGCAGTGTTACGACATTTAAGCATGGAATTTCGCTAAAGCTAGAAGCTGCTTGTTATTTACTGTTTAGCTGTAAGAAACCATGCTTAGTGGCTTCTAGGACAGCTGTGTCAAGCAGCAGAGTCAGTGGGGTCTGAGAAAGCAACTACAGCAACTGCAGGGAACTGGGTCATACATAGATTACAAGAAGCCTCTAGAAAAAAAGACATGAATTCTAGCCCTGACTGCCATTTATCGATTGCGTCTTAAACCCCAACTTCTTCAGCTATAACACCTGGCCTACCTATATAGGCCTCGGGGTAGCTGTAAGATCAAACGAGATGACCTATATAAAGATTTGGCAGGCGGATTCTTAACCACTGCGCCACCAGGAAAGTGCCAATATAAAGATATTTTTATAAAGTTCTTTGTAAACTTTGTAAACAGCTAGAAAAATATCTGTTATTATAATGATTGTATTATTAAACTTACCGTGACCGGCCAAGCCCACTGAGGTCCCAGGGAGAAATAAGATGGAATCCAGGTGATAAGGTAAGGTCTAACCTCTTCCTTTGTGCTTAGTCTAGTTCCACTTGCCTGTAGGGGGCCATGTGCAGAACTGCACGTCTTATTAGAAGTCCCAGTGCAGAACTGCTGCTCCTGACACCCCGACTTGGCGAGCCTTGTGGAGAAGGGTTGCCCCGACACCTCAGTTCAAAATGGCGGCAGTGAGCCGTGTGCAGAGACGCTGCGCGCTGCACTGCAGTCTGGAGCCGGGAGCAGCCCGCCTGCACTCGCGAGAACCCAGGAGAACACCGCGAGAACCCTGCAAGAACCCCGCCCTCTTCCCACTGCCAAGAACCCTATAAAGCAGCCGCACCCACAGCCTGTGGGGTGCAGTGTGTGCTCTAGATTGTAAGGTCGCTCCTCT
>NW_020173486.1:290919-306095 GCF_003031525.2 Neophocaena asiaeorientalis asiaeorientalis | reverse complement strand
GGCCTCTCCCGTTGCTAAGCACAGGCTCCGGACGCGCAGGCTCAGCGGCCATGGCTCACGGGCCTAGCGGCTCCGCGGCACGTGGGATCTTCCCAGACCGGGGCATGAACCCGCATCCCCTGCATCGGCAGGCGGACTCTCAACCACTGCGCCACCAGGTAAGCCCCCTCTCCATTCTTTTGATCAAAGACTAAAACTTTCCTTTGCTTCTGAACCGAATTCAATCTCGTTGTATTGGTGGGAGCCACACCAGGCAGAAGCACCCTTGTTTGAGCCTAACTTGAAAGGGTTGGTAACATTACTGCATTAGTTCTGCTACTTAATTTTTCTCTAATTCCCAAGTAGATGTTATTAATAATTTGCAAGATCTAGATGACTTATTTCTGAAGTGTGGGTATATTAGGCAGCAATATTCACCAGTATTTATGTTATCTTATACTTTTTATTTCTATCTTTCAACTAGAAAGAGCACTTCTGAAAATATTACTGGACTTCTGACACACAATGAATTATCTTTTAGGTTCAGGTAAACAGTCAGTGCTAAAGACATAGTTCTTCAGTAAAAACCCAATGGTTCTCCTCTCTCAGAGAGTCAGTCCAGGAATCTACATATTTAATGGGAAACCACCACCATGCCTTTTTGATGCAGGTAGCTCCTGACTAAACTTTAGCATATTTATTTGCTGGTAAGAATCAGAGTGCTTAATAAATATACAGGTGACCAAGTCTCTTCCTGGAAAATCTGATTCAGTAGGTTTGGGTTAGGATTTAGGAATCTGTGCTTTGAACGGGCACCCCAAGTGACTGTTATCATGGACACAATTCTTTACACCACACCTTGAGAAACACTGGTAGGGAAACCATTGTTAATTCCAAAAGGAGGGGCATCATTTGGGACCCTTTTCAGCATTAACCTTTACTAAACACAGTCAGTTTAGTATAATTATTTACCACTCTTACATAGGTTGTTTAAGAAGAAATAATTTTTAATGAAACGCTTTTTGCCCAATGAAAGACACTGTATATTTAACAGTGGATAATACAAAAACTGGGATTAGATACTGTCATCAACTTTAGATAACTCTTATACCAGCATTTTACCTGATACTATCTTTCCTACGGCAGGTAGACTCATTCTGATTTTTATTTATCCCATTACAAAAATCTCACAAGATCTGGTCTGATTAGCAATCATTGCTTCACAAGAAAGGCCACATTTTACTTCGATTTAAATTAAAAACTTTATGCCATTTTGAGGTTCATAGTAGGTTTTTTCTTTTAGTGAATAGGGTATGAAAAAGGGTCAAGCGATAAGAATCTCTTTAAGTGCTGCAAGCTGGGTGATAAATAAATCTATAAAAGAAGTTCAGCAGCTTCCAGCAGAGGAGGTGGCACTGTTGAAGGGAACTGTAACTCTGAGTCATAGAATGGCTAAATATATATTTTGTGCTACAGGAGAATGAAATGTCTTTCTGAATGGTATGAAAAGACTCCAGTTGGCATAAAAAGACAGCATATGCTATAGGCGCATGGCTCCAACGACTGTTTAAAGCATATGAAAATAAAAGTATTATATGAAAGTCTCTAAACAGTTGTGTTTTGTGGGTGCCTTCTCAAAACCCATCATTCCCTTCTATATTTATTGCTTTTACCCAACCCTCGTACATCTCTGCAGGATCAGTGAGCTATCCTTGACCATATGATTAACAGAGGTTGTTTCAGGTATGCTCTGCACCACAGAGGTAGCCAAATCAGATAGGAAAAGTCACAGCCAGGAGAAAAATTGTGAAGCTTCAGTTGACACTACAGGTCTTATTCTTATCTCCAGAGATAGTACTGATTTCTAAAGAACTGGAGGTTGTAAATGGGTCAGCTGACAGATAACAGCTGATAGGCTAGCTCCTGCAGAAGAGCAAATCATGGCACAGCCTAACATTTTAACCCTTGTACTTCCTTAATACATATTTTATGTTATTTTGTCCCTACTATGAAAGCAACGTGAGCAGTGTGAGAAATTTGGAAAATAGAAAAATTGGGAGGAAAATAACACCACTGTAATCATTCATTTTAGACAAACTGCTAGAAACAACTGAATTCAGTGAAGTGACATGGAAAAGATCCACCAGATTCTGAGAGTCGGAGGAAGGAACAGAGAGTGAGAGGCAGCCTGAAGGGGTAAAGAAAGTATGTGTTCTTATCTCTGTATTTCTCTTTTCAACGTCTCCGCTCACTCAACCTTTCCTGCTGCTATTCTCAGCCCCAAGCCTTCCAGTATGTCCTTTGGAATTCCCAGTCTGTGTTCAGCAAGCTTCTCTAGATCCTCGGCTAGTGCTTCACCAGCATTAATGTGCATTTGGATCACCTGGATATCTTGTTAAAATGCAGATTCTGATGCAGTAGCTCTGGAGTAGGACCTGACATTCTGCCCATCTGACGAGCTCCCAGATGATAATGATGCTGGTCAGTGGGACAAATTTTGAGTAGAAAGTCCTAAACCTCTTGTCAATCGATCATTTCATCATGTAAACATCATTTGAATCTAGCTGTCCTCTGAAGACACTGCCTTCCCTTCAGTCCACTAAGTGGGAGTTATTTTGTCTCTCAAACCCCACTTACCACTTTTAAAGTGCCACTTTAAGACAGTTATTTTCATCTACTTCTTTTGTGGGGAAAAAAAATCTAGTTCCTTTGGGGTTCATGTCGTCCAGTTATGCTAGCCGCTCCCACTCTTCATGGCAATCGTTCAGCAACTCCTTGTCACTCTTTCTCACTGACTGCAGGCATTGGTGCATAGCACGTGCAATAGGGATATACACAATGAAGAATTTTATAAGAATAGCTGAGAGTTGCTGAAGAAATTCACAAATCTGCCTATCAAATGTATATCATTATAAATTTCTAGTCGGTATGTAAGAGATGAGCAGCTGTTCACCGAAATTTATTCTGCCCTTTGTAGTACACAGTTTAAGAGAAAAGCAGCTCTGATGTCAGAGAGCTGGCCTGGCACTATCACTAGGTCTGGGTGTTGTTAGGAGCTGGTCTTGGTAGTCTCCTGTTGAACATGAACAATTTCACAGAACATTAACATCAAACAAGGTTACTCTGTGACCATGATGGATCAAGACAAAAACACAACCACTCAATAATTACATGAACACTGACAAAAAGTAAACATTGTACAAATGCAAAAGTGACCAAATATCCCTAACTTCGCTAATGTGACTGCTGCTTCTATACCAATTACAGTTTTAGCGTGTGTTAGTTTTCATTCCTCTTAGATATGATATACTAAGATACCCAATCATTAAAATCACCCCCACTTCCTGATATCACCCAATCGAGAGAAAAGCCCTGCTTTCTTAAACTCTCCCCCAAATCACCTAACTCAATCCCATAGCCCAAAATAAGCCATATCTAACACCATCTTCCTGAGAAGCCCCAGGGTTCCTCAAGGTGCCTATTCTCCCCTGCTGCACGAATAATAAGTAAACCCAACTTGTTCAATTTATCTTACACCACACACAAAAAATCAACTCAAGATGGATTAAAGAGTTAAAACTATACTATTCCTAGAAGAAAATATAGGGGAAATCTTCATGACATTGGTCTTGCCAATAATTTCTTGGATGTGACACTGAAAATACAGGCAAAAAAAGCAAAAATAGAGAAGTGGGATTGCATCAAACTAAAAAGATTCTGCACAGCAAAGGAAATAATCAACAGAGTGAAAAGTTGTTACCAAAATCTTGGCCTCTCTGCGCACCAGTGCCGAATCAAATCCCACAGACAGAGTTTCGGGTGAAGTAGAAAAGTATAGCTTTATTGCTTTGCCAGGCAAAGGGGAACATACCAGGCTTCTGCCTCAAAAAACTATGTGTCCCAACCCCAGAGGATTTGATGAAGTGTATTATAACAGTGGTTCAAAGATGGAGTCTCTAACAAGATTAGGGCGTGTGTAGGGCTTGCACTCCCTTAATCTAGTCTCAGGTGGTTGGCCTCCTAATCTTTTTTTTTGTTGTTATTATTTTTTTTTTTTTGCGGTACGTAGGCCTCTCACTGTTGTGGCCTCTCCCTTTGCGGAGCACAGGCTCCGGACGCACAGGCTCAGCGGCCATGGCTCACGGGCCCAGCCACCCTGCGGCATGTGGGATCTTTCCAGACCGGGGCACGAACCCGTGTCCCCTGCATCGGCAGGCGGACTCTCAACCACTGCACCACCAGGGAAGCCCTGGCTTCCTAATCTTGATGAGCTTCTCTGGTCCCTTTAATCTTGCCTCAGGTGGTTTCTTGGCTGTTCCTCCCCTGATTAGCAACTGTTGGAATCCTCCCTTTGGAACTTAGGGAAGGTCAAGGGGGCTAGAGTCTTGCCTATAAGAAATGGGGGGACAAAAAGGGCCTCCATGCCCGGGAGCCCCAGAGGGCCTCACTCGGTTTCAGAGTCAACCTACAGAACAGAAAAAATATATTTTCAAAACATATATCTGATAAGAGGTTAATATACAAAATATAAAAGGAATTCATAAAACTCAATAGCAAAACAAAAAAAATTAATAATTCAAAAATGGGCAAAACACTGGAATAGACATTTTTCCAAAGAAGACATACAGATGGCCAACAGACACATGCAAAGATGCTCAACATCGATAATCATCAGAGAAATGCAAATCAAAAGTACAATGAGGGGCTTCCCTGGTGGCGCAGGGGTTGAGAGTCTGCCTACTGATGCAGGGGACATGGGTTTGTGCCCCAGTCCGGGAAGATCCCACATGCCGCGGGGCGGCTGGGCCCGTGAGCCATGGCCACTGAGCCTGTGCATCCAGAGCCTGTGCTACACAACGGGAGAGGCCACGACAGTGAGAGGCCCGTGTACCACAAAAAAAAAAAAAAGTACAATAAGATATCACCTCACACTTGTCAGAATGGCTATTATCAAAAAGACAAGAAATAACAGTGTTGGCAAGGATGTGGAGAAAAGGGAACCCTTGTGCACTATTGGTGAGAATGTAAATTGGTGCATACACTATGGAAAACCATATGGAGGGTCTTTAAAAAAATTAAAAATGGAACTATCGTGATCCAGCAATCCCACTTCTGTGTATATATCCTAAGGAAATGAAATCAGTATCTTGAAGAGATATCTGCACTCCCATGTTTATTTCAGCATTATGCACTATTGCCAAGATAAGGAAACAACCTAAGTGTCTGTTTGTGATAACAGGGTTGAGCCAGGACATTATGCTAAGTGAAATAAACCAGACACAGAAAGACAAATACTATATGATAGCACTTATATGTGGAATCTGAAAAAGTTGACCTCATAAGATAGTGGTTGCAGCGGCTAGAGGTGGGGGAAATGGGAAAATATTGGTCAAAGGTACAAACTCAGTTATAACATGAATAAGTTCTAGGGATCTAATGTATACATGATGACTATAGTTAATAATACTGTGTTGTATAATCTAAATTTGCAAAGAGAGTAAATCTTGTGTTCTCAGTGCACACACACACACACACACACACACACACAAAATTGGTAACTATATGAGGTGATGGATGTGTTAATTACCTTGATTGTGGTAATCATTTTATAATGTATATGTATATCAAGTCATCACACTGTACACTTTGAATATATAAAATTTTTACTTGTCAGTTATGCCTCAATAAGGCAGGAAAAATACAAATAATACAACTTATAGAAGGAAACACAGGAGACTATTTTTGTGACCCCTGAGTAGAGAAGGACTTGTTGAAACACACACACAAACCATAAAATAGAACATTGAAAAATTCAACTACCTTAGTGTTGATAACTTCTGGTCATCAAAACATCCGTGATAAAGAAAGTGAAAAAGTAAGAAATAAACTGAAAAATATCCTTATTAGTATCCAAACATATAAAGAACTGCAAAATCAATGACACAAATAAAAATAAACAATTTTTTAAATGAGTAAAAACCAAACAGACGTTCCACAAAACGTGAACATGGTCAATAATCCTGAAAACAACTGAACTTCATGTGATCATGGAAATGCAAACTAAGTTCAAAATGAGATAGCATTTCATCTATAGAGTAAGAGCAAAAATTTTAAATACCAATTGCAGGTGAAGATGTGAAACAAGAAGAACGAATATAATACTGGTGGAAGTGTTAAATGGAAAACAATATGACATTATTTTACAAAGCTAAACATGCTCACAGACTATGACCAAGCAGTACTACTCCTAAATATACACCCTAGAAACTCTCGAACATTTTAACCAAGAGACATGTATAAGAAGGTTCATAACAACAAGAAACTTGTAAACATCTCAGAGCTCCATCAACAGTAAAATGAACCAATTGTGAAATATTCACACAACAAAATATTATACCATGGTGAAAATGCATAAAATGCATGACTGCAGCCAAATTATCAACATGAATGCATCCTACAAATATAATGTTGAATTTTTTAAAAACAAGTTATATATATAGTGTGATGTCATTTTTATAAAGCTTGAGAACAAACAATACTATTTAGAGATTATACATATATAGTAAAACTACTTGTAAAAAGGAAAGAGCAAAGAAATGATAAAAACAAAATTTAGAATAGTAATGTGGAGAATACAACAGGAGAAGGGGATTGGGGAAGAATTCACAGTTAACATCAAAAATAAAGGTATTGCCCGGGTGCCGCAAAAAAAAAAAAAAAAAAAGAAAAAAAAAAAATAAAGGTATTGGTCATCCTCTATATCCAAAATTAGATAGTAGGTTCAGAGGTATTCATTATTCCTTTTACTATTATTATTCCAAACTAACATATAAGTTACATATATTTTTAGATACAATACATAAATGAAATTAAGATTAAAAAGTACAGGTGCAGAATGTGTATATATATATATATATACACATATAAATTCGGACCAACTATGTCACTCCTCTACTTGAAAGCTTTAATGACTTCCATTTTGGTCTACATAGCCCTGAATTGTCTCGCTATCTAGCCTCATCCTACATTTCCAGCTTCATCTCGTTACCCCTCCCTATTTACTACACACTAGCCCTCCTGACTTTCTTTTGTGTCTTGAAAGAGGCAAGCTCTTTTCTGCCTCAGAGACATGTGCTTACTGTTCCCACTGCATGGAAGACTTTTCCCCACCATCCACTCACATCATGCTGAGGTTTCAATTTTAAGTCCTTTTTTCAGACTGCCCTGGTGGCACAATGGATAATGCAACAAGAGAAGCCTCCACAATGAGAAGCCCATGCACTGAAACGAAGAGTAGCCCCCGCTCGCCACAGCTAGAGAAAGCCTGTGCAGCAATGAAGATTCAATGCAGCCAAAAATAAATAAATAAATAAAAATAATAATAAACTTCTTTTTTCTTAAAGAGGTCTTGTTTGACCATTCCTTTCTATCCCCATTTTGGGATTTATATTAAGTCCTTTGTTATTCTCTCTTGTTATGTTGAACTTATGTATTTATGTGATAATTTTTTTAATGTTTTTCTCCTTCACCAGACTTAAGCTGTATGAGGAGGGCAGCCATGATAATTTTTGTTCACCTTTCAGTTCACCAGCATGTAGGACAAATTCTGTCTAGAGTAGGCACACCCCAAAAATTTGTTTTATAAATGAATGGAAGAATTAATGAATATGAATAAATGGCATGAAAACATACTTGCAAAATAGGAGAAAGACAGAATCATAAAGCCATTATATGTGTGTATGTGTGCATATATATATATATATATGCACATATGTACATATATGTAGCATCACTAAAATGACTATTAAAAGATGAACTTAAGGTATAAGGAAAATGATTACAGAAGATCCGAGATGTGAGAATATACAGTGGGCAATTGTTAAACATGAGATCAATCTAAATGAACATTATATAAAATAATAACAATGATTAAATTCATAGTACAAAATAAAGGATGGAACAGAAATACAAAATATTGGTAAACAGTGGCATAAAAGTTTATATATACAAAATAAAAAGGGGAGAATATGGGCCTTATTTTCTCAATATGGCAGTCATTAACCTTTCTGAGCTCTAGTTTACTTATCTGTAAGCACTCAGTAAATGTTTCTTGAAAAAAAATTAACCTGTGAAATAGAGGAACTGTCCTTTCCAGGTCTAATGCTCTATGCCTTCTTAAATAAGAATACATTGTTGGAAATTCTTATCTCTTGGACAACCTGCTTCAAGATTTTCAAATCTTTTTTTTTTTTTTTTTTTTTTTGCGGTACGCAGGCCTCTCACTGTTGTGGCCTCTCCCGTTGAGGACCACAGGCTCCGGACGCGCAGGCTCAGCAGCCATGGCTCACAGGCCCAGCCACTCCGCGGCATGTGGGATCTTCCCGGACCGGGGCACGAACCCGTGTCCCCTGCATCGGCAGGCGGACCCCCAGCCACTGCGCCACCAGAGAAGCCCTCAAATCATTTTTATAGTAAAAATTATTTTCCAATATTACTTTCTCAAAGTATATAAAAGCATCGAAAAGACCCTGTAACAGGAAAGAAAACTGTAGAAAAATATGGGCATAAAAAATTGAAAAGGGTAGTAGGTAATAGAGCATCCCATAGTTCGATGTTAAAATCTGTCCAAATTTTAAAAGCATTTTTTCCATCTTTAAGGAATCACCAAATTCTTCCCTTAATGAAGAGTGGTAGTCCCTGGATGTTACACCTGTTGCACTGCCACTTGCAGTCATTTCTCTCCAACTTTATTTCCTATGACCAGACACTAAGCAGCATAATACCAGGATGGAAGCCTCAGAAATGCTTAGTGAGCTCCCGTAACCTATCCTGAGTCAAGGGTACCTCCCAAGCCATGGCCATCTTTCATAATTACCATCCCTTCTGACCAATCTGCCAGGAGCGCCACTGTTGACTCCCAAGGCAGCCCTGGCCTCAGCAGAAATACACAACTTTTTGTTTTGCATATTTTACTTACTGTTCTCTGTGGTTAAAGACTATTATACTATTACAGTGTCTGACAAATATAACCCAGCAGGTATCATGACACCACTTGGAGATGAACATTTTTGAAGGATTTATGTCATAAGAAAACACACTAACAAATACAGCTGAACAGATGGATCCTGATCACAGATTGAGAAAGGTTGAACACAGCAAGTAGTGAAGATTGATACCTACCTACAAAGCAGCAATCTGGGCTCAGAGAACAGCAGGCTGCCACAGATATATGGCATATTTATTGAAGCATTAAAAGAGTTTCACAGTCCTCCTAATTATTATACCTACCTCTGGTTACATAGAGCTAGTCTATAGTGAGTTGTCCACTGATTTATTTAACTCTTAAATACCATAAACTCTTAAGCAATACCTATGTTCATGCAGAAGCAATAAATTTTCTGCTATGCTATTAAACATTGTTTGCACTTTTGAAATGTCAGTGATATTTGCAGTCTAAACACTGTGTTTCATGCCATTTCAAAGGTGCAGTTGTTAGAGCCAAAAATATTCATGTTTTAAAAGCCTCTCTCATATAAATGGCTCAGGGTCAAAAGATATGAAAAATCTCTGTTTCATCTTAAGTCTGTTCAAATGCATTATATAAAAGAATGTCAGGAAGAAAATAAATCCTGGAAGATTCACCTGCTTTGCAAAATGAAAGGAAGCCTTAGATTCATCTCAATTTCCATTTACAGTTTGTAAAAGTGTTTCTCAACTAACAAGTTTTAACACATCAGTAAAATCACTCCATTTAATCTATTTAAGCACTGAAAATAACACTGTGTTTTTGATTGATAGCAATAGGAAAATGTCCTCTTCCCTGGAAACTGAAGATGTCACATTTTGTGTATGCTAAGACAGGCCCTCACATCCTGAACTTCATGTCTTTCACCTGCATCTCACGACCTTTAAAGAACTCGGTGAAAATTAAAGCTGGTCAGCAAGTCCAAGAATCCAATGTGGTGACCAGAAACCCCACTGCCCAAGTTCATGCATTCAAGAGATGCCAAGCCTTTGGAGCCTAGCCTCTTGTTAATGTTTACTGTATTTCATTAACCAAAATAATTAAAAACAATGATCCATTTATTCAATATTTTAAAAAATTTTTATCTTATATTGGAGTATAGTTGATTTACAATGTGTTAGTTTCAGGTGTACAGCAAAGTGATTCAGTTATACATATACCTATTCTTTTTCACTCAATTTTTTTTTTTTTTTCGGTACGCGGGCCTCTCACTGTTGTGGCCTCTCCCGTTGCGGAGCACAGGCTCCAGACGCACAGGCTCAGCGGCCATGGCTCACGGGCCCAGCCGCTCTGCGGCATGTGGGATCCTCCCGGACCGGGGCACGAACCCGTGTCCCCTACATCGGCAGGCGGACTCTCAACCACTGCACCATCAGGGAAGTCCTCACTCAATACTTTTTGAGTAGCTACTCAGTGTTAAATAGAGCACTAGGCACTGGAGAGAGAGCTATGAAGAGATCAGAAGGTCCTCCAAAACTTCCTCTTAGTAGGAATGAGTCACGGGCTGCCGTTTGCTGGGAAGAAAAGAGGGAAAGTGACATTTTGGGTTTTCCATCCTCTCTCATGGGAGATTGGCAAGGGAGATGCAGTTGAGAATGGCATCTTGGGTGGCCAGGCTTCAGTGTCTGCTTCTACTAGTCTGATTCTTGATATAGGAAATACACAGTGCTCCCTGAGATTGTGACTGAGATGGTCTGTGGGGGAATGACTAGCTTCCATCACTGAATTTTTGATGTCTAAGAGGGACCTTTTGTGTGCAGGAAACACTATTTGCAGTTATTTGGTTTTATATTAATTTATTAAAATTACAAAATAAAAAGTAGTTTCTCCTGGCCTTTAAATCCAATTTAAAAATCGTAGTCTATTCCATAAATCTAGTATATTTTGTCAATCACTTGCAAGACAGCCTTCAATTAATGTTAGATCAACTCAGGCTGAACAGACTAAATTCTGCTTGATCCTGTTTGTAAACTTAGTTAACTCAATTCTCTTCAACATTTCAAAGTGCAAAGTTTAGTATATCTGATTTTCTTTTTAAGCACTTCATATACCTGACTAGGTGTACCTAAGATCTCAACAATCAAAACCTTACTACTTGCTTGAACAACTCACATATTTAATTAGTCAAATTTGTAAATATAAAGAATATCAAATTCTCTTAAACATTCTAGTGCATTAAAATATAAATGTACTCAAAATATCTTACATACTTTAATAAAAATCATAAGTTAATGACATTTTAAAATTGGGACCTGTTCAAACTGTCACTAAAATATACCACATTCTCTTCGACATCACAAGCAAATTAAATACCAACTGTACACACATTATTCTGAACTTCACATACTGGTATTAATACTATGGGTTTGATTCACTTCATTATCTCTATATTTTATTCTAATCCTCCCTAAGATTTTAAAGACACTATGCTCACTTACAAGCCACAGATGTGAGAGTGCGGTGGAGTAACAGAGGCAACAACATTCCAGGGAGACTCTATTTGTATGCAATTGTATAAAGTGGGCCTCTAAAAACAAATCTAGTGGGCCTCTAAAAGTGGTGCCAGGGAACTCCAGATCCATATCCTTCAGCTGGGGTTGGTTTCTTATAAGTTCAAGTTACACCCTTACATCATTCTTCTATCATCATTATGTAATTTGAATAGATGAAAGTCTTCAAACTGCTTCATCCTTCAAGTTCACAGCTAAATTACTTGAACTAATTTCTACCATCTGAGTTAATTCAGGATTCTTGTACGTTTTCATCTGAGCCATCATTCTTATAGTGTAATGACATCTGATTTTATCCTGCATACCTCTCATACAGGTGTCTCCATGGTCTAAACTGCATATGACAATTCTCTCTTTGCCACGTGGCCACTATGTAACTGTATCCTCTGATTCCAGGGAGGGGGTCTTGGGTTGTGGGGTAGGCAGAGCTGCCCTGTTCTTTCATCATAGCCCTGGGACACTGGGCATACCACTACTTCTCTTTGCCAACTTTTATGCCCCACTGGGTACCCATGGAAATTCTGGAGCTGCCAAAGTTGCATGAGTGTTCTTAAACCCTCTTTTTGTCTATGTCACCCATGAGTGTGACATTATTTGTACGTTGTCACACCAGGATGGTGTGACATCCTCTCTCCAACACTCACGCTTCTCTCCTTTCCCATCCCAGCTCTGTGAAGAATGGTGACAAATCTTTGGCTTTCCACTCTAAATTGTCCTTCTATTCTCCTCAGCTCAAAGGGTTTTTCTGGTGAGTTTGAAAGAGTAAGGAGAACGGGTTGTTCCTGTGTGTGTCTGAATCTTTTTTTTTTTAACATCTTTATTGGAGTATAATTGCTTTACAATGGTGTGTTAGTTTCTGCTTTATAACAAAGTGAATCAGCCATACATATACATATATCCCCATATCTCTTCCCCCTTGCATCTCCCTCCCTCCCACCCTCCCTATCCCACCCCTCTAGGTGGTCACACAGCACGAAGCTGCTCTCCCTATGCTATGCACCTGCTTCCCACTAGCTAGCTATTTTACATTTGGTCGTGTATATATGTCCATGCCACTCTCTCACTTCCTCCCAGCTTACCCTTCCCCCTCCCCGTGTCCTCAAGTCCATTCACTACGTCTGCGTCTTTATACTTGAACTCTTAGTTTTTGAGCTTAGAGGCAAGACATTTGGGCTCCTTTGTTTCCCTGGGCCAATATGTCAGCTTCCTCCTGGGCTCCTTTTAGCTCCATTTCTCGCAGCTGAAATAGAAGAGGTGACATGGAAGAAGACAAAGACTTATCACTTAAAGACACACATAATTATTTGGCCAGCCATGGTATCTTACCTGGGGGATGGAAGAATTGTTAGGGTTAGGGTTCTTCCAAGCAGGCCTGTGGTTTAATAGCTAGAACAGATACAAGAGGATGTTACAGTCTAGGATGAGAGTAGCTTGCAGATTTACTGGAACCAAGGCCAGTGGCTTCTCTAAATGTGGCTGATTTTTATTCTTTCTTGAGCTCTCCATTTAAATGTCACTTCACTGAGAATGTTTTCTCTGACCTCTCAGGCCAGGCCAGGCCTCCCTATTACATACTTTCAAAGTAATCTTGTTTCTCTTTTAGCATGAATCTCATTTTACATTTTGGTTTAATATTTACCTTAACCAGTAGACTGTGAGCTCCGTGGGTGCCGGGACCTTGCTCCTCTTCTTCATAACTCTCTCTCCAGTGCTATATTTGGCACTGAGCAGCTGCTCAAAAAATACTGGATGAATGAATCATCATTTTAAATTATTTTGGCTAATGAAATACAGTAAACATTAACAAGAGGCTACGCTCCAAAGGCTTGGCATCTCTTGAATGCATGAGCTTGGGCAGTGGGCCTTCTGGTCACCACACTGTATTCTTGGACCTGCTGACCAGCTTTAATTTTCACCAAGTTCTTTAAAGGTCATGGAATATAAGTGAAAGAAATGAGCTTCGTGCCTTTAGAGCCATATAACAGCTTCATAAACACAAGTCCCCACAAACATGATCGCTATGCTCAGAAGCTTAAAAGAAACTGCAAGGAGATGAAGGAGACAGAGAAAACGTGAGAAGATGTTTTAAATCTGAATGTTGGCTGAATTATTCATTTGTATTAACTAAGACATCACAGCTTTGGACTGCGTTTACCTGGAAATAACTAGATTAAGATTTTTATTGTTGTTATGGTTGCGGTTTTTGTCTTCTACTGCTATAAAGTAGACTAGGCACCTGAGAAAGAAAAAAATTCACTAACAGAAAAATGAAGTAAGTTATGTTTCTGTATATTTGAACCTGTGACTATGAAACTCACATATCTATATCTCCTCTCTAGCTGCTCAAATCTTAGGAGGCTACCAGGCATCAGACAGGAGAGATGAATTGGCAGATGAATATGCTTACAGAAGATATCAATCACCCCACTTTAAATTAACACATATATTGATTTCCTGCTACATGTCCAGCTCTGCTCAAGCTTGCTTTTTCTAATTTAAGTACCCTCTAATATTTAAAGTAATCAGTTGACTTTGCAAGCTTGGGTGATACAAGCCACAAAAGCTGAGCATGAATATGAACTAGAGGCTTCCCAAGGCTGAAAACTCTGAAAAGAACTCGAGCACTGGTCTAAAAAGAAGATGAAAAACAGATGTTCTCCTTCCTCTCTTTTCCATTGCTGGAATTGTAAACATTTTACCTCTTTCCATATTGATCTTGACCATGATTTCTTAAATGCCTGAAGAGAAGATTAACTGTTGAAATGTTGTCTTTTTTCATGATCCAGCTGAACCCAGTGAACTTTTCTGCCTATGTTCTGTGATACACACTTGGAATATAAGAAAAGCTCTATGGATAGAAAAGGTATTTCAGGTGTTGTGGGATGGGAAGCATGAGAAGCCAACTTAGCCAAACCTGTTTTACCAAAAGGGAGAGGAAGACGGAAGTGCAACGAAGCCTTATTGTTTTTAAATTTGGTTAAAAAGAAACTATCTAATTTAATCATCATCATCAATACCATCAACTAAGAAAGGAAGCATGAAAGCTTATCTATTGATTTTTGCGTTGGCTTTACAAGTAAGTTGCACACTCTTATTCATCTAAGCATTTCCGAAACTACAGAATAAGCAAAATGGAATATAAACCATTTCACATTTGGATTCAGTTCATTCATTAACTTTGATAAGAGCACATTGCATTTTCATTTCTGCCAGATATTTATTCAAGAGCAGGTCAATAAAGAAAGCAGGGAGCAATGAATGGATGCAGATCACTGTAAAAATAAAGAAATGGCTATTTCCAGTTATGGCCAAGCACTTTATACAGTCTGACATTAGTTAAGTCACATTTCAATCACTAATCAAATTGAGTGTCTCCTTACCAGACATCACTTCTGAGCTAAGCTGCTCAACTTTTGCAGGGGCTCACTCCACTCCATCCATGCTTCCTATCCACTCCCTAATTAACAGATGTTGTACTTTCTCTTCTGTAGGAATGGAAGTTGCCTTGCCTTCCACTGCACAGCCTCATATACGCGTCAAACTAATTTTCAGTCAAGCCACATGAACAACTCCTTGACGTGACTGTCAGTACCTGTAAGTCCTCAGCAGAGAGATGTGCCCTCTGGGGAAAAAATCTTTTTAATAAACAGCACCTTTCAACC
>NW_020173486.1:201075-290901 GCF_003031525.2 Neophocaena asiaeorientalis asiaeorientalis | reverse complement strand
AACAATTTTCCCTACATCATGTTTATTTTCAAACCACTCTTCAATATTTTAAAGTACATATAAAATATATGGCAAAACTTATCTTTTACTCTATCCTAAGGAATAAAAGGGATAAAGTGGTAAAAGCTTACTGATATTAAATATACATTTGGTATATAGATGGAAATATAGATGTATTCCACATAATATATGTATCTATATACATATATAGAGATAAACTGAGTAAAATGAATAACTAAAATACATGTCTGTAGTACTTTATATCTTATAAACATCTTTCATATGTAGTATTCATTCATTTATTCAAAAATATGTATTGATAACCTACCATGTCAAGCACCGTTGCTGGCACATTAAATAAATAAGCAAACAACAAAACATTCAAAGATCCCTATCTTTGTGAAGCCCAGCAGTCCCAGTTTGTACCTGCTATCCTGGTGTCATTTAATAGCACTCACTTCTACTCTCAAAAATTTCCCATTTGGTACAAAATTATATGGTACTGTATCAACAAGTAAAGTATGTATTATATTACACAATAAATAGTTCTATGGAAAAGAAAAAGGACAAAAAGTAGAGCAGAATAATGGGGTCTGAGGTGTGAGGAAGGTGGTTGCCATTTTAAATAGGACACTCATAGTAGGCTTCATTGAGAAGGTAGCATCTGGGCAGAGACTTGAGGGAAGTGTGAATGTTAGCCATGTAGCTCTCTGCCCAAATAGTGTTCCCGGAAGAGGCAAGAGCAAGCCAAAACCTCTGAGTTGAGATCATGCTTGAGGAATAACAAGAAAACCAGAGAGGCTTTAGCAGAGTGAATGAGAGCACCAGATGAGGAGGCGAGGCCAGAGGGTAACATAGGTGGCAGATCATGAATGGACATGTAGGCCAGTATTAGGAGTTTGGTTTTAATTACAAGTGAATTAATGAGCCCCTGGAAGATTTGGAACAGAATAGTAAGTCCCACTAAGATGTGCCTTGCTTTTAGCAGGATCACCCTTGCTGCTCCATTCAGAATTGAGTTGGCAGGTGGGGTTGGCAAGGATGGAACTGAATGACCTGTTGGGCTGCTATTGCAACGATCCAGGAAAGAAGTATTCATGGTTGGACCGGTGAAGATAGTGAGAAATACATGGATTCTGGGTATTTTGAAGGTAGGGACATTTTAACGGGATATTCACGACAACTCTTGAGAGGTAGACAAGAAAGATAGAATTATGCCATTTTACACATGAAGAAACTGGAACTCAGAGAGGTTGTAGCTTGCCTAAGTTTACACAACTAATTGAATGGAAGAAGGAGCATAGTACCTAAGTCTCCTATTATTCTCGGACTTTGTGTATGTTGTACAACCTTTTCCAAGCATACTGCAAACTATACAGTAAGCATGTACTTTCCTCATACCAGGCCCCAAAGGAGTATTCTCCAGCAAAAAAAAAAGGTGAGAATGGCTTTATGAGCATCAGCCTGGGGCTCTATCCAGGATACTCGTTAAGGAGTATGTCCATTCTCAGATGTGACAATTTTGACTGAAATGATTAAATGACTCATGCATGTATGGAATGGCTTAATACCCTCTCAGGGAACAGTATCACATAATGGGAAGAGGAAAGGAATAGATAGACGGGTTTAAATCCTACCCTGACGTGTATAAGCTGTTCATTTAGCAAAAGTTACCTAGTATACGCATCTTGAGGTTGTTGGAAACATTAAATAAAATAGTCTAAAAGACACACCAGGTGATCTCACTGCCTAAAATTCTTCCCCAGATACTAATCTGACTGAATTCGATTTGTTCAAATGGCATCTCCTCAGAGAGGCTTCCCTGACCACCCAGTTTCATCTTCTTCTGAGCATTTATTACTATAGGAAATTAAATTAATATAGAGTCATGCATTTATAATCTCCCTTACCAACTAGAAAGTAAGTTCCACGAAGGCAGGAATTTTATTTTTCATGATTATATCCCCAGTACCTACCACAGTACCTGTACACAGTGGTTCCCCCAGAATTGTTGGTGAAGAAGTGAGTCTTGTATCCCTCTCCTACTCGCTTCCTCAGTCATTGAGAGACATTGGTCTACTTTCAAGGCTCTGGGCTTCTTCCCATTTCAAGGGCTTTGCATCTAGAGTTCTCTGCCTGACACGCTCTTCCTCCCACTCTTTGTCTAGTGAACCTCTACTCGTTTCTCCAATCTCGGCCCAAATGGACACTTCCTTAGAGTAGGCTTCCCTGATCCTGGACTAGGTCATTTCTCCCTATTATAAGCTCTAAGAGCACAGTGTACTTTTCCTTCATAGCACTTACCATAGTTCTTAATTATTTATTTACTTGGGTGATTATTTATTGAAGATCTGTCCCCAGGAAAGTAAGCTCTGTGAGTTCACTGCTATTTCTATGCAGCACCTAACACATAGGTGACACAATAAGTGTACGCTAAACGGGTAAAGGAAGAAATGCATGCATGTGCAGAAAACTGAGCACGTACTATTAGAGCCTTTGCATGTTTCTTAAAAACCAAAAATAAATGGGTTTGGAGGAAAAAAGGATCTATTTCAGTAAAAATATAAATTGTGGCCACGCTTCCCCTTGCACAAGCAGGCAGGATTCACTGATAAGAAGGCAACAGTGTTCCAGTCACTTGAATAAGTAGATAATCCAAAATTCATTTTCAAATATTGCCCAATGGGCACACAAGCAATTTCCCCTGAAATTGTTTTTCCTGTTGATCCTATTCTCTTTCAAAAAATTCACCAAGAGGGCTTGCACTCTCTATGTAACTCCTTATAAACAAGTATGTGGTTCATCGACTCCAGCTCTGAAAACTGCTCCAGTTTCATTGTGAGGCTGCAGAGTGAATATAATAGCTGACTAGATAGCTGTGCCCCCAGCACAAGAACAAACTCCATTAAGAACTGGAATCCTTGGGCTTCCCTGGTGAACTGGAATCCTTGATCATGGGTCTTCCGTATGGTGCCTTCTACACTTCAATAGGGGAGGAGATGAGGAACTACATAGTTCACTTGACATTTATATGTGCAGTTGACTTTATAAGTATACTTGATATGTAAGATTAAAACCAGGCCCTTGGCATTAAATTGAGTTAAAAATGAGAGATACTGAGAGAGGGGAGCATTCTTCCTCAGTAAGAGAGAGTCAACACACTCAAACTTCATAATCTAAATGCTTGCTTTCTTTAGCAGAAAAAGAACAGAACTGAGTGCTTGCTGGAGTCTGGCCTCCATGGCCAATAGTGATGGAGGCAACATACATCCATTTTGTCTTGATTAGGTAATTTGTTGTCCTTTGCTAGAGAGTAAAAGGTAAAACTATTGGATAAATCATACCTATGTACATAAGTCAAGTTACACCAAATCATCCTATTTTCTTCAAGCATTCCATGCCCCCTAATCTATGACCACCCAATCCCCAATTGTTTTCCTCTCTTCCACAGGATCCTATGGCATCTTAGCACAGTAGCGAACAACAGGGAGACAAAACAAAGACATTAGGAAGTCAGGATCATTGAAAATGTAGAGGAGACAATGGTTTGGACAGCTATAACCATCTCACCAGATTGGATGACTGGTCTTTATTACTCTGATTTTTACAGCATATTAACAAAATTGAGCTAGTCAATTGAGTTTATTTCTTGTCCCTTAGACTAGGGGTGAACAAGCTACAACCTACTCACAGGCCAAATCTGACCCTCCAGCTGTTTTTGTCAATAAAGTATATTGGAACACAGCCATACCCATTCATTTACTCAGTGTCTATGGCCGCTTTTATGATACAATGGCAGAGTGGAGTAGTTGCAACAGAGGCCATCTGTCCCACAAAGCCTAAAATACTTGCTATCTGGCTCTTTACAGAAAAGCTTTACTGACACTTGTCTAGACTATGATTATCTGACAATTGAAAAAAATCTGGACAACTTAAAGTAGTAAATTGCGTTAATAAATGGCATATAGTAATGTCTTCTCTATGTTGTTTGGTCTTTCAACAACGAAAGCCTTTACATTTAAGTAATAAGTTGTTTTTATTATTGCTTTAAATCAAAATATTTAGCCAGATTGCCCTTACTCCATTCTAAAATGTATTATACATTAACAGAAGATACTGAGCATAATTTAATAATGTAGTATAACAGAATAGGCTTGGGCTTTGGAGTGCTACCAGAGACTTGACAGGACTTGTGCTAATTCCATTAACAAAAAGCCCAATGGGCATTTAGATAAGGATTTATGAGTTCCAAGTCCTGTCAGATATTTCTTTTTTGTATTCCTCTGTCTTGAACAACTGCTATGTTCACAAGAACTTGTCAGCCACGGGTCCTTCCTGCAAAAGGAAAAATTGAGGTCACATCCTCCATTTGGTGGCAATTTGCTCGCCTAACCTGCTGACCTTTCTTCATGTTCTCCATGTTCACCAGCACTGTTTTAATCTAGATCGAACTTTCTGGCTGCTAATAAAAGCCAATCAACATCAAACCAGAAGTATTGCCTGTGCTTTGAGCAATAGTAGGCCAGAAACAGAAGTTGCAGGAGACACTACAAAGAACTAAATAGTGATTATAAACTGACAGTAGTACTTTTACCAATTTACCTAAGAATCTTTGGTAATTACTCTTTACAACAATGAAACGTCTAGAGTGTGGCCATTTACCATAGGAATTGGAAGGATCAAAAGACAGAGTTTTGTCTCACTGGGCTCTTGCAAACGATGATAAGTGAGATTTTTCACTTCAGCCACAAAAGAGGGATCCTTTACTCCTAGATTCCCTGAAACAGTTTGTATGAATGGCCCTGGTACATTTGAAGACGTTCTGATTTTTCCCTCCTGTGTTGTTTTTTTTCTCAGCTTTCTTTGGGGAGATAGGAACAGAGCAAATTTCCGTAAGGGTGCATTTCTCTGCTGACTTGAGTATTCAGAAGATATTTGGTTTTTCTGTCATCTGTGCAAAAACCAATAAAAATATAAGATACTCTAGCAATTTCTTGGTTCTCCTGAAAAATGCTCCTCTGCAGAAAGATGCTGTAGATCCAATGGCTTCATAGCTATTGAGATTATACCCATTACCCACTCAACTACACCAGACCCAAGAATTCCCTGCCTCAGAGGCTGGACGGGGAGCAGTTCCTTTGAAACCTCACACCAGGTTTCCCATAATCAGGAATGCAGCTTCCTCCTCTTCCCTTCCACAAAATGCCCAAAGATTCATCAGGAGGAGGAAATCCTGTTTGAGTTATAAAAGCCTACTAGAGACCCTCCTGGCTTGGTCCTGAGGAAGACTTGGAATTGAAAACCTAACGGGAATTTCCTGGTGGTCCAGTGGTTAGGTCTCTGCACTTCCACTGCAGGGGAAGCTGGTTCGATCCCTGGTCAGGGAATTAAGATCCCACAAGCCACACTGCATGGCCAAAATACAAAAAACAAAACAAAACAAAAACCCTAACAACTGCTCCTATGGGCCGCAGGGTGATACTTCCCTAGGAACCCTGGCCCTGTCTCTCAGTTCCTGTGGAACTAGCTGATATATTAACGTAGAAGCCATCACCACCTTGTTTTCCAGAAGCTGAGCCTGGAAAAAAGTTTTACTATACTCTCTCCCTGGTAGACAAATGTGCAATGGCTGTCTTTCGGCAGGTGGGCTCTGGAACAGGACCTCCACATTGCATCACTATTCAAACTGCAACCTACATGAGCCACGTCTCCTTGGAATTATGTTGTGCACGACTTGCACAACCACACCGTGGTAGGCAGAACAATGATCCCAAAGCTATCCGTGTCCTAATCCCTGGAAGTGACAATATGTCAGGTTTTGTGACAAGGGAAAATTAAGATTGAAGATGGAAAAAGGCTGCTAGTGCACTGACCTTGAGAGAGGGAGATTATCCTGTGTGATGGTTAATTTTATGTGTCAATCTGGCTGGGTCATGGTGCCTAGTTATTTGATCAAACATTATTCTGGATGTTTCTGCAAGGGTACTTTTGGATGAGATGAACATTTAAATGGACTGACTTTGAGTGAGGCAGATTGCCCTCCATGGTGTGGGTGGGCCTCGTCCAATCAGTTGAAGGTCTTAATAGAACAAAATACTGACCTCTCCCAAGCAAGAAGGAATTCTTTAGCAGATGCCCTTCAGACTTGAACTGCAACATTGGTGCTTCCCTGGTCTACAGCCTGTTGGTCCACCCTGCATATTTTGGACTTGCCAGCCTCTGTATTTGCATGAGCTAACCCCTTAAATCAGTGTCTCTCTCTGTCTCTCTCTCTGCCTCTGTCTCTCTCTTTCTCTTGGAATTGGCTCATGCAACTATAGAAGCTGGCAAGGGAAGCATCAAGGTACACACACAGACACACACACATAAATCCTATGGGTTCGGTTTCTCTGGTGAACCCTGGCTATGACACCCTGGTTTATCTGGTTGGACCCAATGTAATCACAAGGGCCCTTTAAATATGGAAAAGCGTACAGAAGAGGAGGTCAAAGTGATGTAATGTAAGAAGAACTTAACCTGCTGTTGCTGACTTTAAAGATGAAGGAGGGGGCTATGAGCCAAGGAATATGAGCAGCCTCTATAGCTAGAAAAGACAAGGAAACAGATTATCCCCTGGTCTCCAAACGAAACACATCCCTACTGATACCTTGATTTTAGCCAAGGGAGATGCATTTTGGACTTCTGATCCACAGAACCGTAAGATAAAACATTCGCATTGCTAAGCTGCTAAATTTGCAGTGCCTTGTTCAGTAACAACTTGGAATTGATATAGCAAGCAAGTGGCCCTTCCCTGGAGTCTGACACAACTGGGTTCTTACTAGTCTCCACTACCTACCACAGGCCTGCAACTACTTATCTGAAATTCCATAATCTAAAAAGCTTTGAAAAGTAAAGATGTTTTGTAGCTTATTTGGCAGCAATATGTGACTTGATCTGGACTAATATGGATCTACTTATAGTCTTTATCTCACCAGGTGTGAATATTCATATTTTTCAATGCATAATGATAAATGCATTTGATTATGTGGTGTTACCACTGATCCTGCTGATGATGTTATGTAATACATGGTACACATATAACATATCTTTCTAAAAATCCAGCAAATTCTGAATTTTAAAACATATCTGACTTCAGACAAAAGACTGGATCTATCTGAGTATGACTTTGAGTAACTTACATCTTTAAGCCTCAGTTTCTTCATCTGCATGTACTAAACATTCAATAATTGTAATAAGTGTTAGCTACTATTATCCCCGTCTCTCTTTGCCTCATTCCTTTTCCCTTTTGTGTATGCTTGCATCCCACCTGCACCTAAAATATTCTACAAATATTTGGGTGTCCCTGGTGTACTGGCTTCCTCTCTCCTCTTCCTCGGTGCTTATATTGAAATAACTGCCTCACAGATAACTGTAAAAAACTCTGGCGAAAATTGTCTGCAACAGACAATCTCTGAACCTGACAGACAAATGTCATTGAGGAAAGTACTGGTCAAAGGATCAGAGGATAAGGAGGAAGAAGAAATTTGTTCTTGTTTGCTGAGCAGAGGCAAGCAAAAATCACTTATTAAAAACCCTGTGTGTATTGTAGAGCTGAGAACAAAGAATCACAGGAACTTAGCCACTGGTCTTAGGAACTCATAAAACAAGTCCATCTACAATAGAGCAGAGACATCACAATGACCTTAAAATGTCATTGAGAAGACAAACTTTTTAAAACACTTGTTGTCTCAAATTATTTGACAGATGTTTCTTAATCACCCATCAAGTGCCAGGACTTTCACATACATTATTTCATTTAACGCTCATATCAATATGACATGCTTTTCTATGCCAGTATTTCATAAGAAACTCTGATGAAGAGAGATAAAGTGACTTGCTCAAGGTGATTCAGAGGCAGAGGCAGGATTTGAAACTTGTCTATACAAGCCAACTCCTGCTCTTCACATTACCTATACTATCCTGCTGCTTACTTTTAAAAAATGCCTCTTGATTTAGATAAATTGGCTGAGGTAGTAGATATGAGAAAACAAAGATTTCCACAGGAGGGATTAGGGACAAGCTCAAAATATTGCTAAATTATTTTCATTTTCTGTGGTCTTTCTGTGGCATGCTTCACTTAGCCAAGGGTTACAGATGGTAGGACTCAAATTAAAAAAAAAAGTTTATCTTCCAATTCTTAGAAAGAAAACCCTCACCATCCTTGGGCCAAAATGCACATCATTAGAAAACATTATTTTTAATCTTTGAACAACTGAAAAACATGCAAAAGCTCCTTTTCTTTGAGGGTTTTTTTTCCTCCTCTCTTTACACATGCAGATCACACTCTTTTGAGATGCTGATCTTTTCCCATGATGCACTTGGCTGACAGAAAGACAAGCTTACTGCACAGAAATGCCAGTTGAGTTGACAAGCAAACTCCATCAGTATGCAATGTTTACACAGTACAGTTTAGCAAAAGCAGTTCACACAGTCTGCTGTCTTGGATCAGAATTCTAATTAAGCCTTAAATCTTCTGAGTTCAAATTAATTCATATCACTGAGGTCTTAGACTTTTTGTTGTAGAAATCTGAAGCTTTGTCTGCAAAGAAAACAGAGTATAACGTATTACCAGCTTGGTCTGAGCAGTTGCGTATAAACATCCTGGTGCACGGTTTGCAGAATGAGTGCAATTCGTTTTGGTCCATGTAGATCTTTTTCTCATTAATTACCACCTTCAGTATTTGCTGAGGATCAGAGAACTGTACTTTTCCAGAGTTGCCTATCCTCCAGCTGACACACAAAATAAGTGGGTTTGTGAAACAAACTTCGGTTGTTGGCGGTAATGACTGTTGAGCTCAAGCTACAAGCATCTCTAGACCACATCAAAAAAGGACTATATTGGTAAGCTTACAGCAAATAGTATCTAAATTCAAACAGTCTCTACCTATTAAAACTTCTGGAGTATACTTTGAAAGAGACAGCTGGAAAGCCAAATGCCAATTCCATTTCTTTGAGCTTTTATCTCCTCAACAAACCTCACTATCTCTGTCACAAAGGCACATATGAAATACCAATTACTGTGGAGTAGCCCCACTGAAGTTTTCCCCTCCCTTAGTTCAGACTACATATCATCAACACTGTCACCTAAGATGCTTTATTGGATATTAAAAAGAAGTGATTAGCACTAATCCTTTTCTAGAATTAGAAGTGGCAGAACATAACACATTTTAAAACTTCACTCTTAAAAAGCAATTTTGTTTCCATTGCTGTTCCCGAACAATGCACTCTGATGACAGTTCAAAAGGTGTGGGGGGTGGGGTGGGGTGATTATCCAGCTAACAAAAGGCTTGTGATGTCTCTGAGACCAAAATGAAGGACTCCAAAGATTCAGCCATGTGCAGGGCTTGGATCCTGGTATTACCAGAGACAGCCCACCTAAGAGGTTTTACAAGGTCAACAGGGCATTCTACAGTTTGAGATCCAATTGAGTGATATTGATAGCGGGTAGGAGCCCCACTGAAGGGAGGCTGAAATGCTAGCTTGGACGAGAGCATCAATCAGCAAATGGGTGAGGGAAGAGTGTTGTGCTTCAGCGTTATGCTGAGATTGTCAGACTGAGTCATAAATGCATTTCTGCAAATATTGAGTGAAGAGAAAATTTCAGAATCATTCTCATTTTGTTGGATATAGCCATGCATTTCACACCTAAGCAAAAATGAGCTTGGATTCCACAGAGTTCAAGTGTAGAGAGGATTATTCCAAAGTGATTTAAAAAGGGGTTTCAAGGGTTCTGGACTTGGGGGCTAGTTGTATACCTCAGGTGAGGGGTGGGGAGAGACGAGGGAAGAGCTTCCTGTGCCACCAAACAGATAATGGGTGGTGAACCACCACTGCTCCTCCCTGCCTAGCACAGGTCATGGCTCACAACAGGAACGAAATAAATACCTGATAGATTGAAGTAAAGGTTTTGGATCAGGTAAGTATAGTGATAAGAAGTAGCTTTAGAACTCAGTAGCACTGTGTAGGATGACCCAGATCTGGAAGAAACTAGAGGAGAGAACAATCAGGAGGCAGAATGACACAGAATGGAAAAAATGAACTTCAAAAAAAAGCAACAGGTAAACTTCATTAGTAATCGGGAAAATGCAAATTAAAATAACAATGAAATAATTTTCTCCTGTCAAATTTGCAATAAATAAGAAGTCTAGCAATATCGAGTCTTAGCAAGGTTTTGAGGAAACAGGCCTTTTGGAGAACAACTAGACAGTATCTCTTAAGATTTAAAATGTGAAAGTCCTTTGACCCAGGCATTCCATCAATAGAAATAATATCACTTGGACACAAAAAGATGGAGATGCAAGATATTCACTGCAGTATGGTTTATAATCAAATAAATCCAACAAAAATAACAATCAAAAACACCCTGGGAAAACAACTTAAATGTCTATCAGTAAAGGACTGGCAAAATAAATGATATCCTCATTCTGTTAACACAGTTTAAACAGCAGTTTAAAAGAGTGAGGAAGACCTATATATATTGACATGAAATGATCTTCACATACGATAATAATAATGTAACCAAAAGTGGGGTCCGGCTGCTCACCGCTCAAAAGCCAATAAAGAGGCCAGGTTGGTGGAAAGGAAAGTTTGCTTTATTTTGGAAGCCAGCAACTGGGGAGGCAGGGGAGGGCAGACGCCTGTCCAAAGGCTGACTCCCCCCCTCCTACAACCAGTGGGCAAGAGCTTTTATAGACAGAGAGAAGGGGCTACATGCAGAAACAGCACAGTCAGCTCTGACAGTCATCTTGAAATTGGTCATCGGTGGTCTGATCAGCGTCATCTTGATTGTTTTAGGTACACTTAATCTTCAGTTCCAGGGTCAGTTTGTTTCCATTTCTTTGAGGCCAATTCTCAGAATTTTTGTGGCAGCTTATGTCGTGGCTACAGCCTGCTCGCCATGTAGTTAACTTCTTCCACCTGGTGGGGGTGTCAGTATCTACAAGACAGCTCACAGTGTGTGGCTCAGAATATTATCTGTAGCCCTTAAGGAGGAACTAAAGGTCCATGACGTTGCTTAATGACTAAACTATTATTATTTAGTCTTGTTGGCCTGTTTTCCTTTGTTTCTGCATTTTCTCACTTCTCTGATTAAACTTATTCTTTGGCTAAAGTTTTTCCACAGACGAAAAGCAGGTGGAGGACAGGGGGGGAAGGATCATAGGGTCCTGCTCCATTTCAACAAGGGGAAAAAACATGTTAACAAAACAATGTATATAGCATGATCCTATTTACATAAAAATAACCAAAACCAACCAAATATGCATATATATGTATAGAAAAAGGCCTGGAAGGAAACACACCAAACAATTATTGATTGAAGCTACCCATTTTTTAAAATATTACTGAGCTAGAAATATGCCCAACATACTCTTAAGTGAAAAAAGTATGTCATAGTGAAATACGTATAGTATAATCCTATATATGTGTTTGAAAATCTGTATATGTATGTTTCAGTCAGTTCCAGCTGCTATAACAAATACCATAGAGTGGGTGGCTTAAACAACAGAAAGTTATTTCTCACAGTTCTGGAGGCTGGGAAATCCAAGATCAAAGGGTTGTCGGCTTCAATGTCTGATGAGAGCCTCCTTCCTGATTTGTAGACAGCCAACTTCTCACTGTATCCTCTTATGGCTGAGAGGGATCATCTCTTTCATGTTTCTTCTTATAAGGGCACTAATCCTATTCATGAGGGCTCTATTGACATGACCTAATTATCTCCCAAAGGCCCCATCTCCAAATACCATCACATTGGAGATTAGGGCTTCAACATGTGAATTTTGAGGGGACACAAACATTCAGTCCATAGCAATGTACCTTGCTATGCTTGTATATAAATAGAAAATGTTCTGGGAAGACACATACCCTGATTCCAAGCAGGCATCAGTGATTACCTCTGGGCAAGAAGGTAGGATGTGCGGGGGCAGCATAGATGGGGTTGATGGGGCTAGTTGATGAAAGGACATTTTCACTGCTTATGATATATGCGTTTATATTAGCTATACTTTTTATGACAAGCATGTATAAATTTGTAAATATTTGCTTATTTTGAAAAAAACATAATTATCAAAAAGAACAACACTAGGTTTGTATGGTTTCCATTCTGAACCCATTTGTAGACCACCTGGAAGTCACCCCAGAGCCAGTCAGCTGCAGATCATCACTTTGAGGACAGGTTGGCTCACTCTCCCCAGGGCCAAGTCCACCCACTAAGGCAATTAATTAAGGCCTTCTGATGCTTTCACATATGGAGATTCAGAAGGCAGATTCAGCAGGTGAGGCTCCAAGGATTGTTGCTGCCCAGACTGCCCCCTCCCCCTGCAACACACACACACACACACACACACACACACACACACACACACACACACTGCAACAGTTTTCTTGGACTTCTGGAAATTCTGTACAAAATCACCATGGAACCAGGCTTTGGTGCCTTGGTCCGGTGATGTTCTGGATGACTAGTTAGAGTGTAAATCGATCTGCTGTCATCCTTAGGCAATGTCTTGCTACGATACACAGTGTAGATCAAATGGCAAATTGCTTACAGATCTAGCTAAGGCACAAGGTAGGGTTTCCTTCAAGCAACTGTAATTTATACCTCTTCTTAAATACAGAGCCTGTGTGTTTCCTATAGACACACAATTCTTTCAAACTGGGCATACTTCTTTTGGAGCTGTCCACATTTGGGGCACTTGGTGTCTCCTGGGGATAATTGTAAGTCAGCGATTTATACTGAGTGAAGATGGCTTTGGCACCACTGTTGGCTCCAGTTGTTTGATGATGTGCCACACTTTCAGACAATGCAGTTCTGGCGAATTGGTATAAACAAAGTGAAACTTATACTTAATAGAGCCCTGACTTTTTCAAAGGACACCTAGGAGGCTTCCATTAGGATTTTTCATGAAGTTTTGTTTTAGTTGTTTTTTAGATTATTTTAAGCAGAAAATTGAACCCCTCGTTTTATTTCTATCACATGACACTCATTTGTTCATTCAACCATTTCACTTCATTAATTCATTCAACTAATATTTTCCAAGTACCAATTATTTAACAAACATTTATTGAAACCTACTACATTGCAGGGACTGTGCCAGTCACTAAAATGCAGTGTTCTCTGTGAGTGACAGTACTGGCGATAAATGCTGGGATGGTAGAAAATTGATATTTTCTGCCTTCACTGCTCTCAGAGATGTTGACATCTAACTAGCTTTTCTTAGCTCCCCTGCCATCCATTCATTCCTCAACACATGTATATATTGAGTTCCATGCATTGCATTAGGTATTAGGAATGTAACTGTGAGTAAAACGAAACAAAGTCCTATCCTGGAGTGCTGCCTAATGGAGAAAACAACTATTGATCAAATAATCACACAAGCAATACAAAATTGCAACAGTGACAAGTACATCAAGTATCACTCATCTCTGTCCCCCACCTTCATAAAGTGCGACTAAAGCAGGTACACTTTAATCCATTTGATGTATTGGACTTGCAGGTAAGATTTATTTAGGGGAAAATGGGAGTTGATTGTTTAAAGATGGAAAATTAATTTTGCATTATTACATTGGCTATGACTTTTCTTTCTACTGAATCTTTACAACTATATGTCTCAAATCTGAGAAGTTTCTTTTTTATAAATTTATTTATTTTATTTATATTCATTTTTGGCTGCTTTGGGTCTTCATTTATGCGTGCGGGCTTTCTCTAGTTGCGGCGAGCGGGGGCTACTCTTCATTGCGGTGCGCAGGCTTCTCATTGCGGTGGCTTCTCTTGTTGCGGAGCACAGGCTCTAGGCACGTGGGCTTCAGTAGTTGTGGCCCAGGGGCTCTAGAGTGCAGGCTCAGTAGTTGTGGCGCACAGGCTTAGTTGCTCTGCGGCATGTGGGATCTTCCTGGGCCAGGGCTCGAATCCGTGTCCCCTGTGTTGGCAGGTGGATTCTTAGCCACTGTGCCACCAGGGAAGCCCCCTGAGAAGTTTCTTAAAAGTTATTTCTTAATCTTGCTGACAGGTTCTTATTTCACTAGGGTCTCACATTCCCTCATTTTATAATCATTTCCTCTGAGATTCTCATCTGTTTTTACATCCCAAATGAATTCTTATCAGTGAATAAAAATTAAGCAAGAAGGAATTCACCTTGCTGACTCACCTACTTCCTGTACAAGGAGCTTGTCTCTAATGCAAACAATTCATTCTTGATAATGGATATAACCTGTTAAACTGATTTAAGAGCAGACACTAAACTTCCATGACCACCCCAACTAAGTGCAAACCTGTTTGATGTGTTGAAGAAAAAGGTCCTTACCTTCTATTTAGCCAACATTTTTGATAGTGTCCAAGTATATCACACTTGTTCCTATCTCCTTCACAAATAGCAAAGTAATTCCTTACACTAGCAGAAAAAAATACAATTTATAAAGAACTTCAAATGCGCCACTTCATTTGATCCTTAAATAGCTCAGTAACTTACAAGCAGTATTTGAAAATGGCACAGTGCAACTAACCAGCTACATTTGTCAATGCTTTACTTTTGAGCTTTAGGAATGCCTGTTTTCTAGTGGTAGTATTCATGTTTATAAAGTTCTGAACTACTAACAAAAAAGGAGGAAGAAGCATTTATACATTTTCTATTTTATTAGATTTCAATTATGTCCTGACCTCTAATTTTCCACTTATTCGGTTGTCAATAAATGAGATTATATTGGTTACAGGCAAAACTTACAGATGTGGAAGCTGATTGGTTAAACGTTGTATTTTGGCCAAACATGGGCTAATCAAGCTGCATCCATATCTTCATTATGCAAATAAGATATTGAGGTAAATCTATGCTTCTCCTAATTGTTTTAATGTTTCTGAGCACATGGTACAGACTGAACTCCACTGAAAGACAATGGAGTGGGTTGAATGGTGGCCTCCCAAAAGGTATGTCCACATCCAAATACCTGGAATCTGTGCATGTTACCTTATTTGGAAAAACTGGTCTTTTAGATGAAATTAAGTTAAGGATCTTGAGATGAGATCATCTTGGGTTATCCAAGTGGGCCCAAATCCAATGACAAGTGTCCTTATAAGAAACAGAACAAGAGAAGACACAAACATACAGAGGAGAAGACAATGTAAAAATGGAGGCAGAGATTGGAGTGATGTTGTCACAGCCAAGGAATGTCTGGAGCCACCAGAAGCTGGAAGAGTAAAGGAACCAACTCCTATAGAGATCCAGAGGGAGTGTGGGCCTCCAGACACCTTGATTTCAGCCTTCTGAGCTGCAGAGCTGTGAGAAAATAAATTTCGATTGTTTGAAGCCCTCCAATTTGTTACAGCAGCCACTGGAAACTAATACACTAACCAAGTGAAATTTTCAAGTCATTACTTGTAGCCATTCTCCATATTAAAGTCTGGACATTCACTCTGTTCTTATTCAGTCAGATTCCTTGTAAGGCCAACCAGCTTTTATCACCATTGAACAAAGGTACTTGTTAGCCTTTTTAAAGCTGCAGTTCTACTTCAGAAGCCTTTTGAAAATTAATCAATATTTTTAAATCCCCCCCCCCAAAAAAGAGCTGTATTTCCCACTATGAAATCAACACACGGAAATTACTTATTTCAAAGCGCTCAATTAAACCTTGTTATTTTGGTCTATTATTGTGGAAAATGTAAAATGCTGTGTCTATAAACATCTGAAGAAAAACTTGTAAAATCATTACATTAAATCTTGGTGCAATATGATTTGGGTTGGCTTCTGAGGTATTCTCTATTTAATCTGACTACCTTTTATTGCTCCAGTTCAGTTAGCTAGAGTGTTTTATATTTAGAGACTCTGTGCGTGCGTGCGTGCGTGTGTGTGTATGTGTGTGTGTGTGTGTGTG
Source organism: Neophocaena asiaeorientalis asiaeorientalis (assembly GCF_003031525.2). Classification (NCBI taxonomy): domain Eukaryota; kingdom Metazoa; phylum Chordata; class Mammalia; order Artiodactyla; family Phocoenidae; genus Neophocaena; species Neophocaena asiaeorientalis. Next base: position 275,001 of record NW_020173486.1, on the reverse strand, counting down.
TGTGTGTGTGTCTGTGGTAGTGGGGTAGGTTGTTTCAATAAACCACTAAGTTATTCAATTTATATGCTTCTGCTCTAGCTAGGTTTCACGTATAATATTATTTTGTGTATTCTATGTACGTTAGGTAAAATAACAATGGAAAGAGAAAAATAATTTTTACTGAGCATTGCTAGCATAAATTAAAAATAAACAGCAAATCTATCAAGGTTTACTAAATATTAAGCCTTTTATCCTATTTGTGCCATAAAACACTTAATCCAAGCAAAAAAACTCTTTATATACCTTATCATTATAATCCACATAGTAGAAAACATTTCCCTTGGGAGTAAATATGAACGTAAACTTTATCTGCACAAAAAAGTTCAGATTATTATTTTACTTCAAAATTTCCACAAAACATTATGTGACAGTTTTTACTTGGGAAAGATGTAACAGATTTATTTGGACTCTTATTATTTGCTTTGATCTTTCTTAGTTTTGGCAGCCTGGAGTTGTAGAAAGACCATTGGATCTGATGTTAGAAAACCTAAGCGTTATTTCTGCTCTGACACCATGTGAGCTTAGGCTCTCGACACCCCTGATCCTTAATCCAAAAACATAAAGATAAAAGCATCCACATCACCTACGTCAGAGTTGTTACCAGCATCTCTGTTGAAATTTCATTCATCTTTCAGCAGTAAGACCATCACACCTCCCTATAAAGCAGTGGTTCCCACAGCTGCACATTGGAATCACCTGGGAAGCTGAATCCACTCCCAGAGATCCTGAATTGACTGGTTTAGGGTAGGGCATGGATATTAGAATATTTTTTAAGCCCCCAAGGTGATTTCAATGTACAGCATTTAGAACCATTGCTGTAAAGCCTTTTTCAATCCATAGCAGCAGAATTCATCCCTATCTTGATGATACTCTTAAAGTAGCAAACTTTAAGTGACTTGACCAAACAACTGAAATGCTTCCTACCGTTTGCAGAACATTCTGTCTAGTACCCTCAGGAAATTCACAGCTGATAGATTACTATCTGAAAAATAGCAATAACAGATAAAGTTTATGTAAGTTACTGTTCTAAACATTCTGCAAGTACTCATATAGTCCTCACAACAACACTATTATTACCCCCATTTTATTGATAAGAACACTAGGGCACAGAGAAATTAAGTAAATTGCCCACAGTCACACAGTTGTGCAAGTGGCTGGGTTGAGATCTGAACCCGGGCCACTCACTAGGCAACACTGAAGCACAGTGGAGTGACTGCTCACTTTTGCTCCCACTGAATGAGTTATCTGCCTAAGAATCTCTCTGGCTTGCTCCAACACCTGTTTATGCCTGGTGTATTATGGTTCCATAATTTAGTTAAAATATTATGTAAACACCCCCCTGCCCCCCTCAGAAAAAAACAAGTACAAAAAGAAAGAGTTGCTATTTCTATGAAAACTGAAATGATTGTTTTGAAAGGGAACTCACTAAAAAAAAACTGCTGTCAAATGAAGTGTGGGTGAGGCAACACTAAATTATTTGTGAAAAATCATTAAAATCTAGGATTCTGTGCCCTGATTGCTTTGTAAATATTTTTTATTTTATTTAATGTTACAGTTTAAAGAAACTGACACTGTAACTCATTAGTAAAGCATTATGGATGTGGTTATGTAAGAAGGAGGGAAACTTCACTCAGCTGACCCATAATCAAGGAAAAGGCCTTAGACCTGTATCAAAATATGGGCAAGTGTGGAAACTTACATATTTAAATCCTAACAAAACATTTCAGGCATTTATGTAGCATTTCTTATAATTCTCCAATTTAATCAGTTTTAAATTAACTGACCAACCATTAATACACATCATGTTGGATAAAAGTCTAAAGAACTAGAATACCCTTTATAGTTTGGCATTGTGAACGTCTATTTACAATTCTGTTTCCCTCACCTCAACAGGAGTGCCTTGAGGACAAGGATACTGTCTTATTCAACATTTCATGTTCAGGTCTAAAACAGTGCCTGGCACAGAATAGAAACTCAATTAACGTAAAATTTAATGAGATTATGTGCATGAAAAGTACTTGGATGCTGTGGAGCTACAGGCTGTGTTTTAAATGGGCACATACATCAGTGTGCCATGGTTTCTCAAGGTAGAAACTCAGGAATGCAAGCACTCTCAGTGTTAATCAGCAACATCGGTAGAGCTGAGTGTTTAAAGGAGTGGGTCATAGGGGCTTCCCTGGTGGCGCAGTGGTTGAGAGAGCGCCTGCCGATGCAGGGGACACGAGTTCGTGCCCCGGTCCGGGAGGATCCCACGTGCTGCGGAGCGTCTGGGCCCGTGAGCCGTGGCCGCTGAGCCTGCGAGTCCGGAGCCTGTACTCCGCAACGGGAGAGGCCACAACAGTGAGAGGCCCGCGTACCACAAAAAAACAAAAAAACATACGAGTGGGTCATAGAGTCAGACAGACCTAGTTTGGATCCTGGCTTCATAACGTACTAGATGGGTGACCTTGGGCAAGATACCTAACTGATCTGCACCTCAGTTTGCCCATTTGTGAAATTGAGATCATTACAAAAGTACCTACCTCAAAACATGTAAATGTCTATCAATTGAGTGTTGATACAGAATAACCTCCAAGCTAAATTGTTAGATTAAAAAAAGTGGAGGTAGATAAAAAATATGTACAGTAAGTTCTCATTACTGTGAAAAAAGGAATATCAATACAAGCTTGTATATACACAAGTAACTTCTAGAAGAATACAAAAGAAACCATTAAAAGTGATTATATCTGTGGAGTGGCCCCAGAAAGCAGTAAAAATTTGGAGAGGTAAAGGGTTTTGCACAAGAGGGTTGATAGCAAAAAAATTCTATTGCATAAAAAAGAACAATAAGAAAATCCCACAGCAGTTAGCTTGGGTCAGCGTGCTGCTAGAGTTCTAAGGTTAGAAGCCAATCCAAGCTAAGCCTTAGAGCAGGGATGTCAAATACAGAGCACACGGCCACTTCTTCCTCCAAAGCATATGAATCAGGACATTCTTCACCACTAAGCCTGGGAAAGGCCTCGGAAACCTTCTCAAGTCAGTGATCCAGGCAGTCACCAATAGACTAGAATTGGCCAAAGGGATAAAAGCTATTTGCCACCCAGAAGTAGAGACACAAAATGGGTTGAGAAGATTCTGTAAGGAAAGGGATATTTGGCTTACAATTACTGAGGCTGAAGGGAGAATAGCTCGTAAGTAAATTAACAATGGTTTCAAAGAATATAAAAAACTCTTAAATGGAAGACGGTAGATGCTTAACACTAAAAGATTAGCTCCCAGAGTACCTTCAAGTCTGTTCTTCTAAGAAAACCAAAAGATTACAGCCCCTGTCTTTCCTATCTGAAATTAGGATCTCCACAGGAATAGCCATTATAATGAGCATTTCCACTTAATAACGTGGCGTCACTTTAACACTTTTACAAACAACACATTTTCACATAAATCATGGTCTGCACTTTGGTTTCACTTTGTCCTCACCACCTTATGAGCTAGGTAGCATGGATTATTAGACTCTACCGTGTTGATCGGCACCCTTGGTTGCTGAACAGTTAAGGAGTTTGCCTGGGATCACACAACAGGCCAGTGGCGGAACTGAAGTAGGATGCAGTGTTCCTGGCAATCAACCTAGGTCTCTTTCCTTGAATGTCAATTTAAGTGAAGGTGGGTTGACTGGTGAGACAAGCTAGGGGGGCAAAGAGCGAAGGGTATGTAGGTTATCACAATGAGCATCATCTTTCTTGTATGCATAGGCTGATGGATTCGGGGGATCATCTAGATCTGTTAGTAATTGGTCAGTCACCAAGTACGTGCTAGGCCCTGTGCCGAGCACTCTGTGTTTATTGTCGCATTGAAGCTTCCTGTTTCTCTGGCTAAAAAATGTGGAGTCTCCTCAACTCTACTCTTTCTCTCATACCCCACATCTTGTCTGTCAGAAAATCCTGTCACCCCTGCCATCAAAATGTACCCAGTTATATGCCCACTTTTCATTCCCTTCGATACTATTCCCCATCATCTCTCACTCAAATTATGGCAATCACCTCCTCACTAGCCTCCCTCCTTCCACCCTTTCCCTACCCCAGTTTATTCTCAACACAGCAGCCACAGTGATCCTCTGAAAACCCAAATCACACTATGTCACTACCCTGCTCAAAACCCTGCTATGGCTCCCAATTTCACTTCCCCTCAGAATAAAACCCAAAGTCTTGACAGTAGCCTATAAGGCCTACATGATCTACCAAACTGCCCTCTGTGTGGTTTCCTTCCTCCTCCTGGCCTTTGCACTTGCTGTGTTGTCTCCTTGGAATGCTTTTTTCCGAGAATCTGCATGGCTTTTCCCCTCACATTCTTTAGATCTCTGCTCAAATACTATCTAATCGGAGAAGCCTTCCCTGACCACCCTACTTTAACTTATTTATTTTATTTATTTATTTTTGGCTGCATTGGGTCTTTGTTGCTGCATGCCGGCTTTCTCTAGTTTCGGTGAGCGGGGGCTACTCTTCCTTGCAGTGCGTGGGCTTCTCATTGCGGTGGCTTCTCTTGTTGCGGAGCACGGGCTCTAGGCATGCGGGCTTCAGTAGCTGTGGCACACGGCTCTGAAGTTGTGGCGCACGGGCTTAGTTGCTCCGTGGCATGTGGGATCTTCCCGGACTAGGGCTTGAACCCGTGTCCCCTGCATTGGCAGGCAGATTCTCAACCACTGCGCCACCAGGGAAGCCCCACCCTACTTTAAATGGCCTTCTTCTCCCTACCCCAGTCCTCCCTAACCCTTCCTGCTTCTCTTCCATAGCACATATCCCCCATGATACAGTAAATCTTTTCTTACGTATTTTGTTCATTTTGTGTGTTTCCTTGCAAGAATGAAGCTCCATGAGGGAACTACTCTTGTATCTCCAACACCTGGACCAGTGACAGATACAGAGCAGGTTCTCAAGAAGTACTGATTAATACAAAAAAAGAGTTGTATAAAATGGGTACCAGAATTATTCCCATTTTACAGATAAGAAAACATAGGGTCACAGAGTTTAAGTGATCTCTTGGGGTCACTCACTTAGTAAGAGAGGAGTCAGGAGTTGAATGCAAGCCTGCCTACCCTTGTAAAGATAGCATTCTCTCTGTGTGTGTCTCTGTCTCTGTCTCTCCTTTTGTACTAAGAGTTAAATCTTTTTAGAAAAATTTTTCCATGAGAATCATCAGCTCTAGATACACTAAAATGTTTATGTGGAAATAATTTATTACAATTTTATCCCAGTGTTGTCACTGCCTATAAAATACTCTTAACAGCTCCAGTAACAGTTGTATCAGCTGAAAGATCACTCTCAAAATCCAAAATTATCAAAATATATTTGTGATCTTGCATCTGCCAAGAGCAACTGATGGTCCTTTCAGTTATATAAATTGAAAATAAACTTGTTAAAAGTATAAATTTTGGACTTCCCTGGTGGTGCAGTGGTTAAGAATGCACCTGCTCAGCCCATGCTCCGCAACAAGAGAAGCCACTGCAGTGAGAGCCCGCACACCACAACGAAGAGTAGCCCCCGCTCGCAGCAACTAGAGAAAGCCCACACGCAGCAACGAAGACCCAACGCAGCCAAAACTTAATTAATTAATTTTTATAATATAACAAATGAATTTGCAGAAAAGTGAAACAGGAGGCTTGTGACCCATCAAGACATTACATTAATAAAATATTAGCATTATCATTTACTTTATAAAATTATGACACAAAAGTATTATTCTTTGCATTTTGTAAGATTATGTTCTTACTCATGTATCACCATTACTCCCATTATGTTTTGTAAGTAATAAAATATTTTTAAAGGGAAAAGCTTTATAATTTTTGTACCTGTAACATCACTTTTTCCTGCTTTTGAACAAAAAGCCCTGCATTTTCATTTTGCACTGGGTCTTGCAAAAGAAATACACGGAGATAATACCTTTAAAAGCTAATTCCCTCTTCCAAGTTTGATAGGAAGCCCGCCCAACTTTAAGACTATACCATCCCCCCTGCCTCCTACTCTATCCCCCCTGCCAGATACACACAGCTAATAAAGTAAACTTATCCTTGTCTTATATATCATTTGTTTAGGGCCTAGCATTAGCCAGGATCTAATTACCTGATTCATGTTGAAACACTCTAAATTGATAATAAACACATTCTCCATCCCACATAATACATGGGTTTTAATAGGGATCTCCACTGATAACTCTCAAGGGAATTATTCATCTGGATCTCCAGTTCCTACCACAGGTCCTGACACAGAACCAACACTTGATAAATATCTGCTGAACTAAGCACATACTAGGGAATTTTGGGACTCCCTAGCAGGCTGTTAGTGGTGCTATTCTTAGTCAAGGGCACCTTTCTTGGTGTTTCTTTGCCAGTTCCTCTCAAACAATGATATATAGGTCAAAGTAAAATTACTTACTGTTGTCTATGAAGACAGGGACTGCCTGTCTCATTTTTCAGTATCCCTTGAACCTAGACCAGTACCTGGCACTCAACCAACAATTGTTGTATGATAAATGAGTAAGTGGAGTGTATGTAGATCCCTGCTTCACTTTGACCCCACAGGGTATGTGAGGTCTAACCTGCACTTTTCTGTGCAGACTGGAGCTTTGTATAGGAGATAACTTGGGCTCCTAGTCCAAGAACACCTTACTACAAGTAAGGGATGACCTTCCTTTTTAAACAAAGCACAGAGATGTCCCTGAATTTCAAAGCAAGAGGCCCCAGAGAATTCCCATGATGAAAGGGTTGACTCAACTGTTAGCTCTGAACTCCATCATTCTTGTTTTATTTTCCCAACAAGGGTCTCTCATTCTGGTTCTTACCATCACTGCTTTCAGACTCCGTCATTAAAACATCAGTCTAGGTTTAGACAAGAATCCATTTTGGAGAGCTGAGCAGGGTAGCCCATTATTACTCAGGAGTTTTACTAAATGCCAAGAAAATATAAAAATTAAATTGACATTAAAAGAAGTACAAAATACAAATAGGAAAAACAAGATTTCCTAAGTAAAGATATTTAATTCTGAGAATGTCAGTAAATGAGTCAGTTTGACTAGGTCTCAAATCGTCTATTAAAAATGTATCCTGGGCTTCCCTGGTGGCTCAGTGGTTGAGAGTCTGCTTGCCAATGCGGGGGACACGGGTTCGTGCCCTGGTCCAGGAGGATGCCACATGCCGCGGAGCGGCTGGGCCCGTGAGCCATGGCCACTGAGCCTGCGCGTCCAGAGTCTGTGCTCTGCGATGGGAGGGACCGCAGCAGTGAGAGGCCCGCGTACAGCAAAAAAAAAAAAAAGTATCCTCCTCCTCACCTCTGCAATGAACCTCTTTCCCTCCCAGAACCATGCCTATCTCTCAGCTTTTATGCACCACATTGTGAATAAAACCTAAGATCCTCACACCAACTTCCACCACCAAAGACTTGCCAAATCCTTGGGTGCTCCCCAGTCCTTTCTAGAGCTAGAGATTAACTAGATTATTGGCTTGGATGCAAAACATTACTACTTTGCAAATCTTTGCTGGATTCTGTGTTTGCCCCAGTTTTAAAGTCCATTCTGTCACTCAGAAACAATTAATTTTACTAAAGCCCATTAGCTTTTTGCAAAATTCTATAACATCACTTTAAATATATAGCAATTGAAGTATAAATATAGCTCTTATACAGAATATAGCACATGTATACAGGTGGGTAGGGATGTCAGAAATAAGATGCTTTGGATCATGGTACTCAAGAATTACCAAGGTATGATGAAACAAATCACTGTAATGAAACTCTTCTAATACCCATAGAAAGAGATTTGTGTCTGTGATATTCCACGGCTCACACTTTGTTGCATCTCTCATAGAACCCAGCACCTAGCATGTTGTCTTCAACAATGGAATGCTCTATTAAAGGTCTGATAAGTGATTCACTGGTTGCTGGTCTTTCTACAGAGAAAAAAAATCATTTTCTGGTGAGCTTTGTATTTAAGATCCAAACCAAACAAGCTAGATTATTTTTCTTCAGAAATGGTGACTATTTTCTCTGTTGTATATAAATATAGAATGTCATGTCATAAGGGAAGCATTTCTGGATCTAGTGGTACATAGTCAAAAGAAATACATTGAAAAAATACCCTAAGAAAATATACCGGTCTCCAAGTTTGAAAAATGACTATTTTAACAAAATCTTATGAAATGAAATTGCTGTATGAATGAGACATTTTATGTCAAGTTCCAACCAGTAGCCGACAACATTTTCAGTGCAATGTTAACAATTTGAAATATATTGGAATAGTTTTATAAATTAATCCTGTAGCTTTGAAAAGCTCAACCCCATAATCATTCTCTTCTGGAAACGTTCCATTCCATCTTATTTTTATAAGCACTTTATATGGAAATATGATACATTTTTCCTGTTAAGAAAACTACTTTAGGAGGCCATAAATGGATTTATTAAATAATTAGCATGCAGATAGAGAAAAGCTATGTGCCTTGCAGAAGATCTAAAATTGTTATTGGGAGCAAAGTGATATTCATGTTTTTAAACTATATCAGAAATTGCAGATGTCAGGTACATTCACATTAACAGTACAGTTCAGTCATGGATTAGGCATGGTGCTAGCATTTTAGTGTGAGAATAATTTCAGTAATAGAAATGTGAGCAAACCTATGAGGATTTAGAAAGGCCAGATAAGACGTAAAATATATCCTGGCTGTGGCAGGGTAACAGGGTCATTCTAGGAAAAGCTTATATAATGTAGATTATTTATGACCTAAGAGAAGACACAGTGACACACAGAAGACTCTTACTAATAAAAATGGAGATGATGATACACACATTTATTAAATGCCCAGAGGGTAGCAAGTATGATACTGGACATATAAAAAGGCCAAGTGCTTCTCTCTCAGCACTATGAAAGAAATATCAGAATGTCCCTAAAGATAGATAAAGCATAAGCCAGTGAGTTTTGTTTTAATAAAAGGTGTGGTTGGCAAAGACAATGGAAATTCATGGCCAAGTAAGTTAGTGACCAAATTTGCTCCTCTGCTATAAGCACAGCCAAACAATTTCTCTGTCAAAGAAAAGCAAACAAACGAACAAAAAGGAAACCCTGTAGATTTGGGATGACAGCCAAGTTATTCTTTGCTTATATTCTCCTTCAGAATAACCATGATGGAGGAAACATGAAAATATGACAGTAAGTTGAAGTTTTAGAGATGAAGGAGATAATTACCTGGAAGTGCTTCATAGGTAGTAAAGAATTATATGAAAGACAGTTATGATTACAATACAGCCTTGTCACTTCCCATAAGTGTTCAGATTCCTGCTTTGATTTGAGCCACGTGTTTTTGCATATCTACTCTTTCCTTTCATACTCAAAATGTTAATCATTCCCAGGGTAAACACAGATTCCAAAGGAATAAGTGACTTGCCTCTGGTTGGGTGGATCTGGGGGTCAAATTCAGATATCCTGATTCCTAGTCCAGAAACACAGCTATTAGAGTTCTGTGTGGTTCTTAATCAATCTCTTCCTCTTCTCTCTGAGAATGTCCCCATTTGCTCAAGATAGAAGCCACCTCATGTTAATATTCTACCCAGAATGTAAACGCTGGCTTGAGGCATCGTTTTCTTCATGTTCCTCTCACTAGTCATTCTTTCCCATTTAATTAATTTTTTGCCCTTATTCCAAACGGTCCAAATCCCTTTTATCCTTTTCTCACAGTAACAGTCACTCAAGAACTTTGATTAAAATGCTGGCTTGAAGATCCAGCATCATTTCGGCCAATACAACAAACAGAAACTAGTTGACTTATTGAGATGATGTGTAGCTCCTAATGTTTCTTCCCTGAGGATTCAGAGCTGCTTGAGGTAGAAACCAATGCAAATAAAAATGTCTCTAAGAAAAGGAGATGCTTGACCTTATTAAGCATATGCCATATCAAATAAAACTGCAATTTGAATGATAACAACTGTTAATCAGATCATTCCTTCAAGTAATTTAAATGCATCTAATTCTTCAACTTAAATTTTGCTGCTGCGTGATTTTCCAGTTTCCACATTTCATGCTCAACTTAGTAATGAAATATTTCCTATATGCAAATAAGACCAGAGGTAAATTATTATTTCAAGGCTTTTGGGTATGCCATTAAAGTTTGGAAATATGCTGATTAACATAAACGACAATGGCCCGAGTAGCTGAAAGAAGTATCAGGTATATAGAAATATATCTCCTAGCACTGCTGAGAATGAGAGCTAGTAAAACTTCAAGGTTTCCCACAGGCTGGTCTTGGCATTCAGAAATAGCCTGGGGATGAGCAAGTGACGAGTAGGCCAAAAGGGGAATTCTTTCTCCTCCTCCACTGAGAGACAGGAAACTGAACTTCTTGAAAGTTTGTTTATGTTAATAAATTAAATGTCTATAATAACAAATCTGAATCATTGACCCTTACTCCTCCTCCTTGTTAATCTTACAAAACAACTCCATAAAAGACAGCATAGAGAAATGAGAGGCAAGTATAGGCATAGCTTTACCAGATCTTCTAGGGGAAAGTAAAAAAAGGAACAGAAGATAAAAGAGATAGAAAATAAGTCTGAACAACGTCTTGTGGTGTAAACTACAAAACTATAACAAACACTCCAAAATGCTTGTGTCATAGCTTGAAGGGTCATTCAAATGTTTCCTTGTGCTGTTCAAGGTGAAAGTCCTGGTTTCTGTCTCCACGTGGGCCAGTTAGCTTTTACTCACCTCCCAGGTCTCTAACTGTGCCTCTAACCGGCAGATGACCCTCTTGCAAAGGTGTGCCTGTGGCCAAAGAGGCTGAGTGATACTGTGAAGCCAACACTCGCCATGAGAAAAGCAATCAGAAGCACAAGTTACCAGCCATTTAACCAAATCACTATGGCGGAGCAGAGCCTACAGAAAATTGATAGACACGAAGTTTGTCCCTAAGATCTCTTAGAAAGATGCTGAAGGAGATAACATAGATTTGAAGCAATAAGAGTGGAAATTTATAAAGACTCTTGGTGTTATTGGATTTCAGAGAAGAAAAAGATCAGGGCGTACCAGACTCGTCAAGAAAGTCCACATGGAGAACAAGGGTATTGGGGTGTATCTTAAAGACTGGGTAGGACTTGACTGGGAAGAGAATAACAGTATCCATGGCTTGAACACTTATTCTGTGCCGGGCACTGGGTTAGGTCCATTACATACATCATCTCATTGAGTTTTTCTTTTTTTTTTTTTTTTGGCTGCGTTGGGTCTTCATTGCTGTGAGTGGGCTTTCTCTAGTTGTGGCGAGCGGGGGCTACTCTTCATTGCGGTGCACAGGCTTCTCATTGCGGTGGCTTCTCTTGTTGGGGAGCACAGGCACTAGGCACGCGGGCTTAGTAGTTGTGGCACGTGGACTCAGTCATTGTGGCTTGCGGGCTCTAGAGTGCTCATTGAGTTCTTCCAGAGGAGGTTTTATTACCCCCATGTACAAATCAGAAAACAGAGGCTCAGGAAGGTTAAGTGACTTTCCCAAGGTCAGACTGCTAGGAAGTGCCTTCAGGAGAATGTCATAGACATAACTTACGAGGTTTTGCATAGTTGGCCCCTGCTTGCCTCTCCAGCCTCATTTCACACCACTCACCTGCTTGTTCAACACACTCCAACCATAAATTAACCAATCTCTTTCATCTAGGATGTTCACATTTTGGGTTCCCTCTGCTTGCACAAATCTGACTCCTTTGCCTGCAAAACTTATGCATCTAGCAGATCTTTTTTTAGAGTTATTTCTTTAAAAAGGTATTCTCTGAATGCTGATCTAAATTAGGTTCCTTATTAGACTCACTTATAGACATACTATTCATAGCACTTATCATATTTTATATCTAAGTAATTACACACATGTTGTGTTAGTTAAGAGTTCTCCAGGTTGGCAGGCTGAAAATTCAGGTAAGAGTTGATATTGGGGTCTCGAGTCTAAATTCCGCAGTCTGGAAACACAGACGAGATGTCTATGTTACACTCTTGAAGATAATTCCTTCTTCTTAGGGAAACATCCATCTTTGCTCTCAACTGATTGGGTGAGCAATGCAGGGCATTCTGCTTTCCTCAAAGTGTACTCAGTGAAATATTAATCACATCTTTCAAAAAGCTTTCATAGCAGCATCTTGACTGGTGTTTAACCAAACAATGATGCACCATAGCCCAGCTAAGCTGACATAATTAACCATCACATATGTCTATTTAAGGACTATTTCCCCTACTTGACTATAAACTCTAAGAGGATAGAGACTCAGTCCATTTTTTCACAGCTGTATCCACAATGCATAGAACAGCATCTGCCATAAAATATTTGCTCGAAATGTATTTACTGCTGAATGAAAGGAATATCTGCCAGGTCTTGATGACTGGTTGATCTAGCACTGGCAGAAAATGTAAAATAGAAAACAGTAACTAACTACAGGACAGTAAGCATTTCTAGCCAGCAAGGTTCAATTCAATTTAACCAACAGTTATGGACTGGCTTCCATCAACTCAAAACTATCCTAGGTATACAGAAGATACCAAAATGAATATAATAGGAGTCATATAAAGATTGCAATACACAGGTGTTTACTGCAGCAGTATTTATAGCATCAAAAATTGAAAACAATCTATATGTCCAACAGTAGGTAACTGAATGGACAATTATTGGTGTTGGAGTGAGCTCTGAGAGCTAGGTTTGAAGTTTATGTACAGTGTTCATTTTCCACTATTGACTGATAACCCATTCATTTATATACAAAACTGTTATATTAAAAAATAGGTGTCATGAGGGAGCACTGGATGGCAGTTCTAGTAGACCATCACACTACTATTCTTTGCGAGCCTGGGCTCACTTACAGAGACAAGGATGCTCCAACAGGGTGATCCCACCTTCAGATATTGAGTATCTACTATATGCCTGTCACTGTTCTAGGTCTCAGAGATAGAGTGATGAACAAAATAGACAAATATCCATGCACTCATGGAGCTTGCATTCTTTTAGGGAAAGATGATAGACAAATAAAATAAAAGACATGCTATGTTATTAATCGACACTAATAAGAACAATAAAGCAGGAAAAAGAAAAACAAAATGTCTGGAATGGGCATTAACATTTTAGATGGGAACACCAAGGAAAACTTCACAGAAGGTGACAATTAAGTAAAAACTTTAAAGAAGTGAGGGAGGGAGCTATTTGTACATCTGGAGGAAGAGAGTTCCATGCAGAAGAAACAGCACGCGCAAAGACCTGTTGTCCTGGCATGTTTCAGTTTGGAGCAGAGTGAAAAATAGGGGCAGCAGTAGGGAATGAGAGCAGAGATGTAATGGTAAGGGTGAGGGAGAGATGAGAGGGAGACACAGTATCATGTGTGAATGTGAGAAAAGACATAAATTCGGAACTGACTGGAGCATGTTTTTTTGTGTATAAGATGATAGAGAATGTTAAATCCATATGTAATTTCTATACCCACTAAATACAAAGCAAGACCTTGGCCACTGAAAACAGTGTATCTAGAGCCCATTCAAACCAGCAAACCCTTGTAATTATCTTATATAGTATTTTAAACCAGACTGTAAAAACTTGGACAATCCTTGTAGTGAGACATCATTTTAATATCCATGCCTAAACATATCCCACCAAAGACCAAAATGTCTTTCTTCCTGCTCAGGTGTTGTGGAAGAAATTTATCTTATCCTTATAGGTTCCATAAGTGGATCCATTCAAATTGAGAAAGAATATTAATTTGGGGTTTCTGGATGAAGTGATTTAAATATCCAAGATTAAGGAGTCCACAAAGTAATCTTACTTCCCATAAGGAGACTCCAATTACGCCTAATGAGAACACTGGGAATGCAGCAAAAGGGACAATAGAGCCAACACATGGCCTTCCTGATGCATATATGCTCTGAATGTCACCAGAACTATATCACCAGATTTACTCTCCATTTTATGATGTTCTAGCAAGATCTTTAGCTGCCCATCAACCTATGCTTCCCATTAGATAATGGGAGTGAAGAAGAGGCCAGTCTTGCACATATATAACTGGGCTGAAAGATCACCTCCAAGAAGTTTATTCAGATTGACTGCTTCCAGAAGTCCAAAATCATATAGAGAGTCCACTACACTGCCAATCGGGATGTGGTCCTGTTGCACAATTTGGGAATTCCAAATAGTTAAGATAGCCTTCTGACCAAAGGAAAAACATATTGCATTTGATATTACAGCAAGTAGAATTAATACCAGCCTAAACATTGAGAGCAGTATGAAGTTCAGGATGGTAGCTACTTTGGTAGAGCGTTGTATTGACAGGGAAGGACTGTGAAGAGGGAATGAAGGGTATTTGATATGACTGATGTATAAATAGGTATATTTCTGTTGTATAAATATATTGAATTACATGTTTATGATTTGTGCACATTTATTTATCCATGCCTACTTCAATAAGAAGTATACTTAAGTAACTGTCAGAGTGGAAACCAGGGGTAGAGCTGTCAAGGTAAAGGAACGACCACAATCAGCAAATGGCTGTTCGGCAGCTGCTAGAGACAGATCCAATCCTGCCCTAAGAAAACCGGCAGAGTTCAAGGAAAGCACCTCTAACATGGCCCAAAAAGGAAGCCCTTCCCAGTTTTAGGGGAAGAATGTGAGGCTAGGAGAAGGATGGGAACATAAGTAGAGAGGAGAAGAATGTGGATTGTTGGCACCCTAGAATGGGAGGTAGGAACCCTCCCACTATGAAGGGTGGTGTGACAACTGCCATCCAACCATGATGGTGGAGGGTAAGAAGCAACCTTCCTTTCTTGTAATCCTACAGCAACACTTACGTGTCCTTGCAGTATACTTCTGAACCAGCAATGATAACTCTACCTGAGAAGGGTTTGGCTCTATTTCTAAAGGAATAGAGTCAGTGCCTGAAGGCAGAACAATTACCTGATATCTCTTTGGCTTAGGATGGATCATATGTTTCTCAGCAGAAAACACATCCAAGTGGTCAGGAACTGCACATTATGTAGAGCTCAGTGGCACTAAATTAGACACCGCCATTTCTCCATACTCATAAGCACAAAGAGAAATCTGCCCCACTCCCGTTTTTTTTTTGAGAGTTCCGAATATCTCATTAGGGAGAGATGATGTCCATCACACGGCCTCCTGCTCTGGATAACTACAACATGATAAGCTGTAGGCCTGCCTACTTACCCACAAGCCGCAAGGCCATCAAATCTCTTTACACTCTTGGTGAGAACACCCCTAGACCCCCAACTTCTTGCCATTCATAGGCAAAACCACTAAATCATTGAACTAAGTATGGTATTTGGGTCTATAATTTGAATGTATTACCCACCTGCCCATACTCTTTGCCTCACTCACCTAGACTTTCCTCCCTATACTTCTCTCTATACTCCTTAATTTGACACATTCACCTACCTATCCCTTTAAATTCTTGGGTACATGTTTCCTATTCAGTCTATTCTCCTATATCTTCAACCTCTTCCCAGGATATCCCTCCACCTCCTCACCTTAATCAAGACCTGCCTGCCCCATAAAGACATGAAGCTGTCAAAGACGAATATTCTTCTCTCTTAATCCTTGAATCCCAGAGCCAGAGACAGCCTTATTCCTCACTGCTACTTCAAAGTCATTTCTCCTCTTTTATTCGAAAAATCTCAAGGTCCTATAAAACTCATGCCATCAGACAAAACCACCTGTTACCTCTCCTAGTTGCTACCAACTACTGACCTCCCAGCGCCTCTTCTTCATTCGTTAAAGGCTTTGGCTATGGCTCTCTGGCATCATTTCCATTTCTATTCCAGTCATAATGTTTAGTGATGTCAATAACCACATACATGGAATGTCTAATGCTCCAGGTTCACAGTTTCTTCATCCAGTCTTCTCTCCCTCTACCTCATCTAAGTCACTCACTCCCATGTGCATGTACTCAAGCTTAACATTACCAATAACTGTATCACTTCTGAAATCTTGATTTCAATCTCTCATTCTTCCTCCTGTACCCCCACTCAAACAATCTTTCAGTGAACTTGTAATCTCCAATCCATTAGCCCCATCACCATTTCCATGTCCTCACTTCTTTACCCAAATTAGATCCCATTGTCCAGCATTATAATCATTCTCTTTCTTATACCCTGATGCTTCTATCCCTCTGGAGCAAGGAGTAAAATCCCAACCTTGGTTGAACCCAAGTATATCATTTTCTCACATGTAAAACTTAGCAGCTGAATATTGCTTGGGGAAAATCCTATTTAAATTCATAGTCACAGACCTCACATGGGTATTCTATAGTGCCAGGAAATCCTACATTTTCCTAATAAATTTGCTTTTACCGTATCCATTTTGTACCTTTCTGTCTTTCCTCAAACCTTCCACAGCCTCACCCACACACTCTCAGCAGATGGCCTTAGCTTATTGATTTTGAGAAATTAGAAGCAATTGACTTGAATTCTCTATCTTCTTCAAAAGGTAACCAATGATACCCCATGTTTCCAAATCCAGTGGACTCTGCTCCTGTCTTAAACACTCTCTCTTTGTTGAAGGGTCCCAATATTGAGGGGCACTCTTCTCTAAAAATAGTTTATCCCTAAAAAAATCTCACCGAAGGATATGGCTTTAACTATCATCTATTTACCAAATTTATAGCTTCAGCTTTGACCTCTTCTATGAACTTCAGATTGTTATATTCTCAACATCTTCATATAGCTCTCTATTGAGTTCAAACTTAATATGACCCAAGATCCTGATTTTGCACTCCACAACCAATGCTGGCTCATTCCTCAGTCTTTCCTGTCCCAATAAATGGCATTATCATCTACCCAGTTGCTCAAACCAAAAATCAAGAGGCCATCTTTGATTCTTTCCATTCTCTAGTCATTCATATCCAATCTAACAACATGTTTTGTTAACTTATCTTCAAAATATATCCCCAAATCCATGCACCTCTCTCCATCCTTACTGCTATCAGGATAATCCAAGTCACTGTTATCTCTTACCAGCTTGCTAATTGGTATTTCTGCTTTCAGACTTGCCCTTTACACCTAAGAGTCTAATCTCCAAACAGCAGTTGATTCTCAAACATAAATCAGAGCGTGTCATTCTCCTGCTTAAATCCCATCAGTGGCTTCCCATCACACTCAGAATACAGTTCCCAGTCCTTCTCATAGGTTATATGGCCTCCAAGGATCTGACCCCTGCCAATTTTCCAACTTATTTTATACCTGTCTTCTCACCTTAACTGCACTGGCCTCTTTTCTGTTCCTCAAAGAAGCAATCCTCTTTCTCACATCAGCATCTGTGCATTTGCTGATTCCTCTGCCTGGAGTATTTTTTTCTCAGCTCCTCAAGTGGCTGGCCTTTATCTGATTATGCAAATCTCAGGACAAATGTCATATCTTCAGAGAGGTCTTTCCTGAGAAGTCTTTCCAAAGCAACCACCCCTCTTCCCTACCTCACTCTAACACACCATATTGTTCATTCCTTTCATATCAAAACAACCTGTAATTATATTTTTGTTTGTTTTCTGGGTTATTTTCTCTTTTTTAATTGGGTATTTTCTTATTATCTGTCTAGAATACAAGCTCTTTGAGGGCAGGGACCTTGTCTTTCATACTGTGAGGCATATGGAACACCTTGACTATATGGTACAGTGAGTTGTAAGGAGCATGCCCCAACCAGAGACAACTCAACTGGAGAAACAACAACAATTCCAACTATTTTTCCCCTTATAGGGTAGCTAGAAGCATAACTTGGAGGTTTCTACAACCCAAGTCTCATACTATCCTCTGCTTAACTATTCAGAAAGCAAGTCTAATAATGAAAATAACCTCAAAGGATATTTTGTTGCTGCTCATATCAAGAACCAAAAAACTACTCTTTAATTCCATTAGCCAAATATTTATTCAGTGCCCAATTTGGTTCTAAGTCCTGCCTTCAGCATAGGTGATACAATGATCAATAAGATAGGGACCCTGTTCTCAAGAAGCACACAGCCTGGTGGGAAAGGATAGCAGAAGCTTTGAAACATAAATATCTCTACTATAACTCTTTTATAAAGCAGTGAGGAGTACTGTCCTAAAGGTGCAAAAAGAGGTCAGAACACAAAGGAGGTGGGATTTGTGAAGACTTTTGCCAAAAAGAGACACACTTGGACTACTATTTGAAGCCAACATCACTGGAGCAAAGACATCAGTCATACACAAACTAACCCAGAGTGCATCTGGAGGTTTCAGAAATGGAAATGAAACACACTAACTATGACATTTTCTATACCTGTTAGCAAGATCAAGTCTAACTCTGGGGTCCCTAGACTCTTGAAAAGCCTCACGCATCAGAAGCACTTCTGTGTCCTTGAACATTCTATGCAGTCAGAACTATGGAGTGACAGGGCAGGGGAATAACTTAGTGGAAATAATTATCTGCCTAGCTATCAAAGAATCGAGTACTCACAGTGTCGTTTTTAAAGGGTCAAATGTCAGAAAAAGTACAACTCCCTGATGTGCAATTGATTACATAAAAGCAAGAGGACAGTTTGTCAGAAACTTCTATTCCAGCCCTTGTACATTAGCAGGGCAATATGTAAAACTACCACAAAGTATTTACTGGTCCCAGCACTTAGAGAAGAGGCCAGGGCTTCCTCAATTCATAAATCAGGATCTCTAAATAGATGAGTGATTCTTAGAGCATTGAATGAGGACTCATAAGGCCATGTAAGCTTAGGTGGAACATTCTATTTTCTGAACTCCAGTTTTCCCATATGTAAAATAATTTATTAATACCAACATCTATGAGTTATCCTAAGCACCAAATGAGAAAATAGGTGTTTTGCAATATCACCTATGTATTTAGAAGAGTAATATTACATCCATTCCCCGAAACTTGCCAGTTCCCTCTCTTCAATTCAGAGGACAGATTTTACTATTGACTCTTGCCTCCCTAAGAAACATCAGCAAATTTACCCTGGTTCCATCACCAACAATGGAATCTCCTCCAAGAAATGTTGGAGTCCCTTGTAATAATCAGTCCATCATCACTCAGTAACTTCTAGAAACGCTGCCCATGTATTGTTGAAAATTGATCCCAGAACCCTGAATAAAATATTAACATTTTTACTTAAAAATAAAAGTAAGACCTAGCCAGTGCAATAAGGCAAGAAAAAGAAATAAAATACATACACGTTGGAAAGGAATTAATAAAACTATCTCCATTCACAGATGACATGATTGTCTCTACAGAAAATCCAAGGAAACTTAACAAAAATCTAGAAGTAAGTGAGTTTAACAAAGTTGTGGGATACAAGGGGGTGCAAGGACAATATACAAAAGTGTTTTGCCTTTCTATATACAAGCAATGAAATTGGAAATTAAAATTTGAAATTAAAAAAGATGTCATTTGCAGTACCACCAAAAAGTGAAGTATTTATATATAAGTCCAACAAAATCATGTAGGATTTGTATGCAGTGATCTACAAAGCACTGATGAAAGAAATTTTAAAACAAAGTATATAAGTAGAAATATAGTTCATATTCATGGGTTGGAAGACTCAATATTGTTAAGATGTTGATTCTTCCTCACCTCATCTATAGATTCAATTCAAACCCAAACTCCCAGTAAAAATTTTGTAGCTCCTGACAATTTGACTATAAAATTCATGTGGAAATGCAAAGGATTTAGAGTAGCCAATCAAAATAACTTTGAAAAAGAAGAATAAAGTTATAAAATATTACCTGATATTAAGATTTATTACAAAACTACATTAAGCAATATAGCAGGGCATTGGCATAATGATAGACAAATAGTCCACTGGAAGAAAATACAGAGTCCAGAAAAGAAAGGAAAAAATACCTGGATCTATACCTCATACCATATATAAAATTTAATTCAAAATGACACATTGACCTAAATGTAAACCTTGAAACTATGAAACTTCTAAAACTAAGCATGGAAGAAAATTTGGGGGATCCTAGGCCAGACAACAATTCATTAGATATGATACCAAAACACCAAATCCATTAAAAAAGAAATAAACTGGGACTTCCCTGGTGGTCCAGTGGATAAAACTCTGTGCTCCCAATGCAGGGGGCCCGGGTTTGATCCCTGGTAGGGGAACTAGATCCTGCATGCCTGCCACAACTAAGAGTCCACATGCCGCGACTAAGAAGTCCTCATGTCACAACTGAAGATCTTGCATGCCCCAGCGAGGATCCCATGTGCCGCAGCTAAGACCCAGAGCAGCCTAAATAAAGAGATAAATAAATATTTTAATAAATAAATAAATAAATTGATGGTTTAATTAATATAGACATGTCTTTAGAGTCATCAGCATTAAGAAAAGAAAAGTAAATAAATAAATAAACAAACTGTTAGATTGGGCTTCAACAACAACAACAAAATACTTCTCTCCAAAACATTGTTAGGAGAATGAAAGGATAAGAGAAAATATTAGAAAATCATGTATTCAATCAAGGACTTGTATCCAGTGTATACAGAGAACTCTCAAAACTCAATAATAAGAAAACAAACAATCCAATAAAAATAAATTTAAAAAATTTCAACAGACACATCAGCAGATAAGATATGTGAATGGCCAATAAGCACATGAAAAGATGCTCAACCTAGTAATCTGGAATATGTAGATTAAAACCACAATGATATGCCAATACATACTTGCTAAGTGGCTGAAATTAAAAAGGTTGACCAAACTAAGTATACCCTAATCTTTTCAATCTTCCATTCCCACTATCACTTTAGTTCAGATTCTTATGAACTATTGCCTTTACTGTTGAAATAGTTCCTTGAAAAGTCTCCACATTTTTATTCCTGCCACCCTCCAAATGTTCTCCATGCTGTAAACAGTGTGCTATGTTCTGAATGTCTGCATCCTCTCCAAAATTCATATGTTGAAATCTTAATGCCTAATGTGATGGTATTAGTAGGTGAAGCCTTTGGGAGGTGATAAGGCCATGAGAGCAGAGCCCTCATGAATGAAATTAATGATCTTATAAAAGAGACCCAAGAGAGCCCCCTTACCCTTTTTCAAGATGTGAGGATACGAGAAGTTTGTGACTCAGAAGAGGGCACTCTGCTGAAACCCTGATCTCAGATTTCTGACTTCCAGAACTATGAGAAATAAATTTCTCCAAACGTTGTTAAGTGAATGAAAGGTTAAGAGAAAATATTAGAAAATATACAAATAAATAAATAAATAGGATGTTTATAAGCCATCCAGTCTGTGGTATTTTATCATAGCAGACAGAACAGACTAAGACAGAAAATTGGAACTGGAAGTGGGGTTGCAGCTGTAACAAATACCTAAAAATGAGGAGGCAGCTTTGGAACTGAGTAGCGGGCAGAGGCTGGAAGAGTCTGGAGGTGCATGCTAGAAAAAGTCTGCCTTGCCGTGAATGGACTGTTAAGGGTTATTCTTGTGAGGACTCAGAAGAGAAGAGGAGAGCTGTAGAGAATGCCTCACTTTTACCTTGTGCCTCTCTCCTGCTTCACCAATATGCTCTACCTACACTGGCTTCTCTCGTCTTGCTTTTAAATAAATTGTATCTTATGCTTCTTCCTCTTGTGTATCTTATGCATCCTACCAGACAAAACCACGTAATTTTTCCTGAACATGTTATTTTATTTCAGACTTTTGTGCCCTTTACAGATCTACTATTTTCTTTGTCTGGAATGTCCTCACTTCTCCTGGCCAACTTGTAACCATTTGTCAAGATTCTGCTACAGCATCATATCTTCTATGACTCAGTGCTCCAAGCATCAGCTCTTCTGTGCCCATAACATTTTACATTTCATCAGTCAATAACAGCTCTCTCAGTGCATTATAAGAACTAATTTATATGCCTGCCTCTCCTACTGTGAGCCCTTTAATGGTATGAATTTGTGGGGCCTTTAGGGACTTTCCACCCCCTCACTTGTTCCCGTAAACCAATTCTTCTCCCTATCGTGCGCCACTCCTTCTCCCTATCGAAACCAATTCTTGGAGTTTTTCAGTTGACGGGGACTTGCCAGACAGCGGGTAATTTTCCAGTTGCCCGTAACAGGTATACGCCCTAACCGCCACAATGAACAGACAACTATAACGGCCAGAAGGTGGGACAAAAGTTCCTAAGCCAATGAATTCAAAAGTCACCACATTTACCCAATCATTGTGAGAATATACCCGCCCTATGAGTAAATAAACCTATAAAAAGTATGTGATTCCGCTTTTAGGGGTTCCCCATCGGCCTCCTGCGTGAGGTTCAGGGAACCCCGGTGCATCGGCTCCTAATAAACCTCTTGCGTGTTGCAGCGGCTCTCGACTCTTGGCGGTTCTTGGGCGAGTTGGAATCCCTCGTAGACCGTTTGGGTCTAACAAATTGTGACTATACATTTAGTGCCTATACAATTTTTTATGAATATATGTTTTTTGTGTGAATTGTGACTATACATGTAGTTATGATTAGCACCTAATTCATGGTAGGTGCTCAATAAATGTTTAAGAATTTAATTTACATCTACTCTAAAACATTGTTTTATGCCTAGGCCATCCTTAGGGTGTGGAAATGATTTTCAATTTAGAGAGATACTTGCCTGAAGTACAAGCTTAAATCTTGTTTTTTGTTTGTTTGTTTATTTGTCTACTAATAGGATAGGATCATTAAGTGTCATTTGGGACTTCCATACTCCCTACAAGGAATACAGACAGTCTCAGGGAACTGAGAAAAACTCTTGGCTGACACTAGCAAGGGAATGGAGACCTCATTCTCACAGTCACACAGAAGTGAATTTGCCCAACAACCCTACATCATGGACAAAGGACTTTACTTGTCTGCCTTCTTCACTATTATGATTCCAGAACCTAAAATGTGCATCTTGTTTGCTAAATCAGTGAATGAATTATATTTCTGCATTTGTAGATTGTTCTTTAATATCACTTCTACAATTTGTTCTGGCCTCTTGTGAGATGATTCTTTTATATATATATATATATATAAATTTATTTGTTTATTTTTGGCTGTGTTGTGTCTTTGTTGCTGCGAGCTGCTGCGCCGGGCTTTCCCTAGTTGCGTTGAGCAGGGGCTACTCTTTGCTGTGGTGCACAGGCCCCTCACTGTGGTGGCCTCTCCTGCTGCAGAGCACGGGCTCCAGGCGCACAGGCTTCAGTAGTTGCAGCACATGGGCTCTAAAGCGCAGGCTCAGTAGCTGTGGCACACGGGCTTAGTTGTTCCGCGGCACGTGGGATCTTCCCAGACCAGGGCTCGAACCCGTGTCCCCTGCACTGGCAGGCAGACTCCTAACCACTGTACCACCAGGGAAGTCCCAGGATGATTCTTTTCAAAAATTGCAATTTAGTGAAAACAAATGAGCTCTCAGATCTGCAGAAGAGATTCCTGACTTTGAGCTCTTTTCCACAGGAGGTGGAAGACAAATCCAGCAATCGTTTCAAGGTGAAGTTTTTGAATTTTTCTTTTTCCTTCTTTTTCTTTTGGTCTAAATTGTTTTTATTTTTGGTACTCCTTAGCATCATCACAGGCAGTTTCACACAGGTAAAAATGAAAGATTTAGACCATCCTTTGCCCTAATGTGTGGGTGTTCATGGAGTCCTGGCTTTCAGTTTCTCTTGCTATCTGTTTCGAATGCCTCAGCCATTTACAAAATTTCTGAACATTTGTTTGGAGGAAGTTACATAAGAAGGGAGGCTGGGTGCTGGAAATCCAAGAAAATTTTTCAGACGCAGCATGATGTTTTGAAATATTTATATCTTCACCTGTGGCCCTGAACTGATGACTGTTTCCTCCAGGAGACTTCTGAGGTTTTTTTTGTCACAGTCATATATTACCTTCAAACCACTCACTACCTTAATAGTCCTCTGAGGAGCTTCACCTTACTCTCTCTAACATATTTGTAGAGTTGTTTACAGCTGTGTGATTTGTGTTTTTAACATAAATCTGGCCCCAGGACTTTCCTACGGTGATGGATGGTTCTCCCAGAAGTTTCTATTATTAACTTAATTGTTCCAGCTGCTCCTCCCAGCCCCATTGGGAGCTTCCTTTTTATTGGAAATGGTCACAAGAAGTGTGGTCCAACCTTAAATCAATTAGGCAAAATTATGTGACCTATGGCTAAGCTTACCATTTCTTGCATGCCCCTCAGGGACATTTTTTAAATTCTTCTTTGAAATACACATGGAAGTTGAACTTTAGATATGTCAGGAGCTTTGGGGGCAGGAAAATCATCTTGTTTGTTCCCAGAAGTCCTGATATGGGTAGAAAACTGGGACTACGAGCAGAGTTAAGAGTGAAGTCAACTTTGGCTCAGTGTCTGAATAGACAATCTAAGCGTCAAACTGGACTGAGACCTGATATGCTTTCTCAAGAATAATGACACTTTCAATTTTTCATCTAGGACAGATTTAGAGATGGCGCTCTAGTCACAAGTGGATTCTAAGGGACTGGATTGGAAGCTACATTTACATAGCAATTTATGTAAGATTGTGAAAACATCATTTGTCCACATCAATGAATTGAGGAAAAGGGCTAGATACTTGGTGGAAAGCCAAAGGCCCTCAAGCCACTTCTGCAGTTGCTGCTGCTCAGGGAATAGTGCAGTCTCCATAATGGAAAGTGTTTGACTTTTTGGTGCAATTATTGGAACGGGGAATTCTTTTTTTCTGTTGTTTTTTTTTTGGCCGCACCACAGCTTGTGGGATCTTAGTTTACTTCCCCGACCAGGGATTGAACCTGGGCCCTTGGCAGTGAAAGTGCACAGTCCTAACCACTGGATCGCCAGGGAATTCCAGAAAGGGGATTCTTGCTTCGAGTAGATTTTATTCTTCTATGTTTCCATGAATTGACTTTTATATAAACCAACTTGATTTCTTGTCACTTCATGATATAAATCCTAGATATAATTCTTAAACAATTCTTCTGTTTTAAGGAGGGAGAGATGTGAAACTGTACTTTCTGCCAATCGTGACTATACACAAAAACCCAAATGAAGTAGATAAGGCAGGTAGTTCTGGTCCTATTTTATATAAGGAAAAATGGAAAGTCAGTGGCCTGAAGTTATACATTTTAACATTTAACACAGATAATACTTTATAGAAGGAGAAAGCAAAGTTTAGGTGGCGTTAAGGTATCACATTTAATATACTGGTAGACCCTAGTAAGGTACAGATCCATCCTTACATTCTTCTTTCCACAAGACAACTTTGTTACCATAAACAGCTGAGTTTATAGATGTAAGTGGTAGATTTCCAGCATTTTAGCTGTCTAAAGAATGCCTAAAGTTAAAAGCAATTTCCAATTCTACTTTTGTTAAATTTTTATCTGTTACTAGTTTATTCATCAGTTTCATACATATACATACACATACACATAAGACCATAAACCAAGAATGTCTGCATGCACACACTTACCCTCGATCCTGTATCAAAAGTTCACAGTTACCATAGGTTGGAAAAGAAACTAGAATGACCAGCAAAGCAGCAGGCCAGCAGAGTTTTAGGTGAGTGTACCAGATCTGCTTCTTTTTAAAGAAGTGTGGGGCTTGGGACTAAGGTTCTACCTTCTCAGAGAAGACAGCTAACCATACAGACCATGCCATCCCTCTGCCAACTCCCCAAAATCAAGCATTCAGCCTATAAAACACTATGAGAAATTTTTAAAATTTTATTGTGGAACATGTCAAATATATATAAAAGTAGAGGGGTTAGTATAATGAAAACCATGTACTCATCACCCAACTTCAACTATTATTAATTCATTACCAATCTTGTTTCACCTATACTCTCCTGTATTCGTTTTCTATTGCTCCAAAGCAAATTATCAACACTCTTAGAGACTTCAGACAACATTATCTCACAGAAAGTCAGAATTCTGGGCATGGTGTAACTGGGTTCTCTGCTTGTGGTCTTACCAAACTGCAAAGTATTTCCTGGAGCTATGATCTCATATGGAGCTTGGGGTCTTCTACCAAGCTTATACAGTTGTCGGCACAATTCAATTGCTTGTGGATGTAGGACTGAAGTCCCCATTTTCTTGCTGGGTGTCAGTCAGGGACCGCTCTCATCTCCTAGAGACCACTCTTAAGTCTGTGGCATGTGGCTCTCTCCATAGGAAAACATGGTTGTTTACTTCTTCAAGGACAGCAGGAAAGCATCTGCTGCTGCTTCTTGTCTCTTTTCATGGCAATCCTGATGAGGATGGGCCCAACTAGAAAAATCTCCCATTTTATTAACTCAAAGTCAGCTGCTTAGGTATCTTAATTACATGTGAAAAAGGTATCATGCCATATTGTATAACATAATCATGGGAGCCATATCCTATCATATTCACAGGTCTCACTCAAGGGGAAGAGTTTATACAGTTAAGTATCAGGAGATAGGATTCATGGGGGCCATGTCAGAATTTCATCTACCTTATTCACCCATCTTACTTTGAAACAAATCCCTGACAGAATATCATTTAATTTATAAATATTTATGTATGTATCTCTAAAATATAAAGACTGGTTTTTTTGGGGTTTTTTCTTAATTGGAGTATAGTTGCTTTACAATGTTATGTTAGTTTCTGCTGTACAGAAAAGTGAATCAGTTACACATATACATAAATCCCCTCTTTTTTGGATTACCTTCCCATTTAGGTCACCACAGATCACTGAGTAGAGTTCCCTGTACTATGCAGTAGGTTCTCATTAGTTATATTAAAGACTGATTTTTAAACATAATCACTATGCCATTATCACACTTAAAAATAAAAAATAATATCATCAGATATCTAGTCAGAGTTCAAATTTTTCCTATTGTTTTACTATTTTTTAACTTATTTGTTCATGGCAGGATCCTAAATAGCTTCAAGTATTGAAGTTGGGCTATATGTTTCTTAAATCTTTTTAAATATACAGCTCCTCCTCCATCTTTTCTTTTTTCCTTTGTAATTTTTTTGTTGAAGAAACAGGATCATTTGTCATATAAAGTTCTTAGATGGGAATTTTGTTTTACTATTAAACTTTTTATTTTGAGATAATTGTAGATTCGATTCGCATTTACATTTACCCCTTTTCTCCCGTAGTATCATTTTGCAAAACTGTATTATAATATATAGTCAAGGTACAGAATATTCCTGTCATCACAAGAATTCCTCATGTTGCCCTTTTATAGCTACATCTACTTTCTTCCTGCCCCAACCCTCCTTAATCCCTATCAACCATTAATCTGATTGCCATTTCCATAAATTTGTCATTTCAAGAATGATATATAAATGGAATCATGCAGTATGTGACCATTTGAAATTGGCTGTTTCGCTCAGCAAAATTCCCTAAAGACCTATCCAAGTTGTTCATTCTTTTATATTGCTGACTAGTGGTTCATGGTATGGACATACGACAGTTTGTTTAACCAATCTAGGATATCTATATTGTTTCCTGATTTTGATTCTTTTTTATATCATCTATTTCTTTGCTGAAACTTTATATATCTTTTCTGAGGCTATTTTTTCATTTGTTTTAATCATGCCCATAATTGCTCATTGAAACATTTTTGTGATGACTGCTTTGAAGTCTTCATTAGATAATTCTAACATTACTATTATCTTGTTGTTAGCCTCCATGCATTGCCTTTGTCATTCAGTTTGAGATCTTTTTAGTTCTTGGTATGATGATTTTCAGTTGAAACTTGGACATTTTGTTTTAGTTGAGTTTTAGTTGTTCACAGCAGGAATAATAGGAAAAAATACATCTACTCCATGTTCTCAGAAGTCTCCAGACTAGATTTTGATGATTAGATAAGGTCAGTGTGTTTTCCCTCCATTTTTCAGATCAGTAATTTCTATTGCTCTCTTCTCAAGTTCACTGATTCTATCCTCTGTCATCTCCACTCTACTACTGAGCCTATCCAGCAAGTTTTTTATATCAGTTATTGTGTTTTTCAGTTTTATATCAGTTATTGTATTTTTCAAGTTTTTTATATCAGTTATTGTATTTTTCAGTTTTATACTTTCTATCTGTTTCTTTTTTATAATCTCCATTTCTCTTCTGAGAAGTTTTCTTTTGTTTACAGAGAATTTGTAGTTGCTTGTTGAACCAGTTTTATAATGGCTGCTTTAAAATACTTGTTAGATAATTCCAATGTTTTATTCACCTTAGTGTTGGCATCTGCCGATTGTCTTTCCTCTCTCAAATTGTGATTTACTTGGTTCTGGGTATGAAAGGTATTTTCCAATTGTATCTTGCACATTTTGGACATTATATTATGAATTCTAGATCCTATTCCTTTTTCTTCTTTTTAGCAGACAATTCCCCTGTTGAGATATATGGCGGGTCCATGTTCAGCTTTCCCCTGGTCCCCACCAACATCTTCCCAGCAAAAGTAAGGCGCTGACTCAGCCTTATTACAGACAGATAGAGTGGAAGTTCAGCTCCCTCTTCTACTGAGCTGACACGGCCCTGGCAAATGTGAAGAACTAACTCACACCTCCTGCGTGCCTGCCATCCAGGATGTAAACTTGCCTTTCTGCTGAGCAGCGTGGCCACCAACACGAGTGGGGAAGAGGGATAACTCAAACCGCTTTGCTGCTGTAGGGCAGGGTAGATTGTGAGCTCACCACTGCCCCCAATGATACTAGGAAAGTGGAGAGGAGGGGAGGAGTGGAGTGCCATATCGCTCTGCTTCAGACTGCATAGTCCAATGTTATGAGGGGGAAGAGGCTCAGTAGCCACTGGATCCTGCTCACATTATCCTTGAAGGGGGAATCAGAGCACCTCCTACTTCTGCCATCTGGAAAATGGAAGATCGGCTCTCTGCTCTGCCCACCCACACCACCTTTGGGGGGAATAAGAGTGTTGCCTGTTTCTGCCAGGCAGGGAATTTGAAGCCTAACTCTTTGCTAAGCCCTGCCAACATTAACATTTTCTATTGTTAGGCCAACCTTTTCCTGGTCTTTTGGCTAGGGACAACAGGTTTTTCTTGTAACTTTTTTTGTATCTTCCTGCTGGAAGTTCTTGGTTGGAGGTCTCTGCAGCACCCTCCCATATATCCAGCATATATAGGAGTCAATATGAAAACAAAGAGAACTCACAGTGGTGTCACTAACTCAAGTCCCAAGGTCCCTCAACAGTCTGTCTTCTTTCTACATTCCAGGGTCCCCCTATGCTTGTTTGCTGTATTACATATAGGAATTTTTATTGTAAGGCAAAGGGTCTGTGAAGAATGGGTCTGAGGTAGCAGATAGAGAGGCCCCTGGGCTGGACAACTGGTCTTTGGCAAGTGGAGTAAAATTGAAGCTTTGGTCTCATCCAGACACTCCAGGGACAAAGCTAGTGGCAGAAGCTGAGCTCTGCTGAAGTAAAGAGATAAGATGTCCACTCCTGAGGTCAAGGAAAACTTCCCTGTCTGCACATGCACAGGAAGGCTCCTTGGGGTTCAAAAAGGGAGGGGGCGCCACCCCATAATATGTGTAGACATGCACCCACAGGCCTCTGTGGTGGGGTCCATCTTAGCAAAAAGTTGCTCACGCATCTTGGGGAGGGTTCTAGGACCAGTCAGGTGTGAAAAAAGGAACAAAATAATTGGCCAAATGTAAAGAAAGACCTGGAAGGACTGTCCTATATAAGTGATTTAAATCACCTCTTTACTGCACTCCTCATTCAGGACACCCGCACTCCTCTCCAGGTGTGTATTTCTGCCCTGCTTCTGACTTAAATAAACTGTTTCTCTGCGTGCTGTGTCTCCAATAATAAATTTTGTACCTGTTTTGAAGTTTTTGCCTCCTTGAAACATTTTTGCTTTCAAATGGGATAAGAATCAGAGAATTTTGCTGCTAGCCTCTAGCCCCTGGTAGACTGGTGGCTAGATTCTATCCCTGGACAGGGAAATAAGATCCTGCTTCAAGACTACTGTCCCTCTGAGAACAGGTCTATTCTATCTGGGCTGGAACTGGAAGTTTACTGGTATTTTTCTATATATTCTGTGTCTCAATTTTGTGAACATATGGAATACAGTTATAATAACTATTTTAATGTCTTGTCTGCTAATTCTACAATCAGTTCTAGGTCAGTTTCAATTTCTTAGGATAATTTTAATTTGCATTTCTCTTACCACAGGATTGAACATCTTTGCACATTGTTAAAGGTCAGTTCTATATCTTTTTTGTGAAATGTCTGTTCATGTATTTTTCCCAGTTTTGTATTAGGTTTTGACATATTAGTGATATCAGCCCTTTATCTGTGATCTATGTTGCAAATATATTTGCCAGTCTGTCAGTTCTCCATGAGTTTGTTCATGGTGTGTTATAGTCTGTCTTCTTGAAATTTTAAGCAAAGTGATGTAGTAATGCCTCCTTAGTAAGTAATCAACCAGTGGACACAAGGGAGGGAGGGATTTATCCATAGAAAACTGAAAGAAGAACCATAAAGTCAAATGTGGCATGCCCAGATGAGGATTACAAGCCCACTGTACCTACTGCTTTATTAGGAACATAATGCCTGTGGCTAATTCCACCACCCCTTTCTAGGGCCAGAAAAAAATATCAGAAGACAAAGGGTTTGGGAGATATGATAATTGTTTTCAAATATCTAAACTGGTATTATTCAGAAGCAAAATAAAAGTTTAGGAGGATATTATAATAAAATATTTACTTTTAAAAGAAGTCTATTTGTCAACACTACATGAAGATACTAATGTTTATTTTTACCTTTTTGGAGTTTTCTATTTTTAACAGCTTTATGGAGATTTAATTTACATACCATACAATTCAACCTTTTAAAGTATATCATTCAATAGTATGTAGTATATTCACAGAGTTTTGCAACCTTCACAATAATCTAATTTTAGAAAATGTTCATCACCCCTAAAATAAAGTCATATGCATTAGCAATCACCTACCATACCACATACACCAACTCAACACTAGAAGCCACTAATCTACTTTCTGTATCTATATATTTGCCCATTCTGGATATTTCATATGAATAGAATCATACAATATGTTGTCCTTTGGGACTGGCTTCTTTGCTCAGCATGTTTTAAGGTTCATCCATGTTATAGTATGTATCAGTACTTTATTTCACTTCATTGCCAAATAATTTTCTATTGAATGGATATGCCACATTTTATTTATCCATTCATCAGCTGATGCACATTTGGGTGGATTTCACTTTTGACTATTATGAATAATGTTTCTATTAACATTCTTTTTTTTCTATTAACATTCTTGTACAAATTTTATGTGGACATCTGTTTTCATTTCTCTTGTGTATATACTTAAGAGGGAAATTACTGAATCATATGGTAATATTATGTTGAACTTTCTGAGGAGGTGCCAAACTGTTTTCCACCATTTTACCTTCCCCCAATAAATATATGAGGGTTCCAATTTCTCCTCATTCTTGTCAACACTATTATCTGACATTTTGATTATAGCCATCCTAGTGGGTATGAAGTGGTATCTCACTGTGGTTTTAATTTGCATCCCTGATGGCTAATGATGTTGGGTATCTTTTCATTTGCTTTTTGGCCACTTGTATATCTTTGGAGAAATGTCATGTTAAATCCTTTCCCCATTTTTCAATTGGATTATTTGCATTTTTATGTTGAAGTTGTAGGTCTTCTATACATATTCTGGATATAAGACCTTCATCAGATATATGATTTGCAAGTACCTTTTCCCATTCTGAGGGTTGTTTTTTCTCTTTATTGATGGTGTCTTTTGAAGTGTATATTTTAAAATTTTGATGAAATACAATTTATCAAAAATTGTCCTTGTGAAAAAAATTTTTTCCTTGTGTTTTTGATGTAATATACAAGAAACCATTGCCTGATCCAAGGTCACAAGGATTTACCCCTATGTTTTCTTATAAGAGTTTTATGCTTTCAGCTTTACATTAAGGTTTTGATGAATTTTGAGTTAACTTTTACATATAGTGTAAGTTAGTGTTACAATTCCATTCTTTTAAATGTGAATGTCCAGTTATCCCAACACCATTTGTTGAAAAGACTACTCTTTCTACATCTTGTTTCGTATCTTAGGGGGAAAGCATTCATTCTTCACAGTTAATTATGACATTAGCTGCAGTATTTCATATATGCTATTTATCATGTTGAGGAACACCTTTGTCAGCTCAGGCTGCCATAACAAAATATCATAGACTAGATAGCTTAAACTATAGAAACTTATTTTATCACAGTTCTGGAGGTTGTAGGTCTGAGATCAGGGTGCCAGCACAGTCAGTTTCTGGTGAGATCTCTCTTGCTGGCTTCTATTTGACTGACAGCCTTCTCACTCTGTGCTCACATGGCCTTTTCTTGGTGTTTGTGCAGGGAAAGAAAAAGAGAGAGAAAGACAGAGAGAGAGAGAGTTCTCTTAAAGACATTAATCCTATCCAAATCAGGGCCCCACCCTTAAAATTCATTTAAGCTCAATTACCTACTTATAGACACCATCTCCAAATACAGTCACATTGGGAGTTAAGACTTCAGCAAATGAATTTGGGTGGAGGATGCACAACATAACAAGGAAACTCCCTTCTATTCCTAGTTTGTTTATGGATTTTTATCACAAATGCATGTTGGATTTTATCAACTGCTTTTCCTGAATTTATTGAGATTATAATGTGTTTTTTAATATTTTATTTTATGAATATAATATATACATTAATAGAATTTCAGATATTAAAATAACCTCACATTCTTAGGATAAATACCACTTGGTCAAGGAGTATAAGACTTTTATATTCTTTGAATTTGGTTTGCTGATATTTTGTTGGAAGTTTTTTTGTCTTAGCACCTTTAAGGAAAATCAACTGACCATAAATGTAAAGGTTTATTTCTGGACCCACAGTTCTACTGCATTGATATATATATCTGTCCTCATGCCTGCCCCACATTGTCTGGATTACTGCAATATTGTTATAAATTTTGAAACTGGTATGAGTTCTACAACTTTGTTCTTCTTTTTCAAGATCGCTTGGCTGTTCTGGGTCCCTTGCATTTACGTATGAATTTCAGGATCAGTTTGTCAATTTCTGCAAAATTCCAGGAGGATGTTGATAGGGATTGCACTGAATTTGCACCAATTTGCAGAGTATTGTCATTAACAATATCGACCCTTTCAAGCCATAAACATGGGATATCATTCTATTTATTTATATCTTCTTTAAAAATTTCCAAGTATGTGCTGTAGTTTCTCATGTACAAGCCTTCTCTGGTTAAATTTATCCCTAAGTATTTTATTCTTGTTGATGCTCTTGTGAATGGAATTGTTTTCTTGATTTCAGTTGTGGACTGTTTATTGATAGTTTGTAGATATACAGTAGTAATCCCTTATCCACAGTTTTGCTTTTCACAGTTTCAGTTACCCATTTCCACATGGCCCAAAAATATTAAATGGAAAATTACAGAAATAAACAATTCATAAGTTTTAAATTGTGTGCTCTGAGTAGCATGATGAAATCTCACGCTGCCCCACACAGGATGCGAATCATCTGCTAGTAGTCAGTTAGTAGCCATCTCAGGTGTCAGAACCATTGTCTCAGTATCATGGTGCTTGTGTCCAAGTAACCCTAATTTTTATTAATTAAAATGGCCTCAAAATACGAGTAGTGATGCTGGCAATTCAGATATGCCAAAGAGAAGCCGCAAAGTGCTTTCTTTAAGTGAAAACGTCAAAGCTCTTGACTTTATAAGGAAAGAAAAAAATTATATGCTGAGGTTACTAAGATCTACAGTAAGAATTTCTATCAGTGACATTGTGAAGAAGAAAAAGGAAATTTGTGCTAGTTTTGCTGTCATGCCTCAAACTGCAAAAGTTACAGCCAGGGTGTGAAGTAAGTGCTTAATTAAGATGGAAAAGGCATTAAATTTGTACAATAAGGTATTTTGAGAGAGAAAGAGACCATATTCACATAACTTTTATTACAGTATATTGTTCTATTTTATCATTAATTATTGTTGTTAGTCTCTTACTGTACCTAGTATATAAATTAAACTTTATCATAGGTATGTGTGTATAGGAAAAAACGTAGTATATATAGGGTTTGGTACTATCCGTGGCATCTTGGAACGTATTCCCCACAGACAAGGGGGGACTACTATATATTTAGTTTTTGTATATTGAACTGTATCCTGCAAACTTGTTTTTCAGTTCTAGTATATTTTTAAAGAATTTCTTACTGATGTTCTATATACAAGATTATGTCATCTGTGAATAACAGTTAAACTCCTTTCCAATTTAGATGCCTTTTATTTATTTCTCTTTGTTGCTTAATTTTTATATCTATATTTATGTAGGCTATTGGTCTGTAGTTTTCTTTTTTATGATTTACTTGTGTGTCTTTCGTATCAGATAAACTTGGACCTGTAGAATGAGTTGGGAAATGTTCCCTCTTCTATTTTTGGGAAAAATTTGTGGAAAATTTACATAAATTCATCATTAAATGTTAGGTAGATGAACCATTGAATCCATCCATTCATCACGATCAAATGGGATTTATCTGGAGAATGTAAAGCTGTTTCAATATTTGTAAATCAATCAGTGTAATCCACCATATAAACAGAATAATTTCATGATTATTTCAACTGAAGCAGAAAAAGCGTTTGACAAAATGCAATATCCATTCATGATTTTTTTTAATCTCAGAAAACAAGAAATACAAAGGAACTTACTCAATCTGATAAACAGCATCTACAAAAATCATACACCTAATGTCAAACTTTATAGTGTAAATCTGAATGCCTTCCTCCTAAGATTAAAAACAAGGCAAGGATGTCTGCTCTCACCACTCCTATTCAGCACTGTTGTGAAATTATTACCAGTGGAATAAGGAAGAAAATTTAAAAGAGGCATACAGATTGGAATAAAATATATGTAACACTGTTCCTATTCTCAGAAGGTATGATTGACTATGTAGAAAACCCCAAGAAAACCCCAAAAGAGAAAAACATGCTTAAACTAATACATAGGGTTAGCATGGTCACAGAATGCAAGGTCAACACAAAACAATTATTTGTATTTGCATATAACAACAACAGAAAATTGGAAACCCGAAATGTTTTAAATGTAATTCTCAATAGCTTGAAAAAATGGAAACTTAGGTATAAGTCAAAAATATCATGTGTAGGATCTGTATGCTGAAAACCACAAAATACTGATGAAAGAAATTAAAAGAACTAAATAAATGTAGATATATACTATGTTCATAGACTAGAAAACTCACTTAGTGAAGATGTTAATTCTCTAAAAATTGATCTTAAGGTTCAATGCAATGCCAACCAAAATTCCAGCAGGATTTTTTTTAAACGATGACAAGCTGATTCAAAGTGCTTAACAAAGGGCAAAGGGACTAGAATGAGGATAAAACAATTTTGAATAAGCAGAAAAGTTGGAGAAATTACACTACACGACTTTAAGATTTAGTATAAGGATACAGTAATCATGGCAGTTTGGTTAAGGGATAAACATATAAATCAATGGAACAGAAAGGAGTACAGATCTAGTCCCAACAAAATATGGCCCATGAAGTTTTTGCGAATGTCTAAATACAATTTAATTGAGAATTTTTAGTC
Source organism: Neophocaena asiaeorientalis asiaeorientalis (assembly GCF_003031525.2). Taxonomy (NCBI): domain Eukaryota; kingdom Metazoa; phylum Chordata; class Mammalia; order Artiodactyla; family Phocoenidae; genus Neophocaena; species Neophocaena asiaeorientalis. The sequence continues at coordinate 239,428 of NW_020173486.1, read as the reverse complement.
TTTTTAAAAAATAGCATTGAAATAATTGGACATATATATGCAAAAAAGGACTTCATACTTTATGCAAAAATTAACTCAAAATGGATCATAGATTCAACTGTTAAATGAAAAACTATAAAACTTCTAAAAGAAAACAGGGGAAAGACTTCATGACCTGAAATTAGGCAAAGAAGTCTTTAACATGACACCAAAATTATGATTCATAAGACAAATTGCCTTCTTCAAAATTAAAGATTTTTGCTCTGAGCAATACACTTGTTAGGAGAATAAAAATCAAGCTGCAATCTGGAAGAAAATATTTTCAAATAATATACCCAACAAAGGACTTGTATCATGTATATATAAAGAGCTCTCAAAACTCAAAAATTAGAAAATAGCCCAATGTTTAAAATGGGCAAAAGACATCAATTGACACTTCATCAAAGTGGACATATGCATAGCAAATAAGCAAATGAAAATATGTTCTACATCATTAGCCACTAGAGAAATGCAAATTAAAACTGCAATGTGGTGCCACAAAACACATCTGAGGATAACTAAACTTTTAAATATGTATGTACAATGCTAAGTATTATAGTGTTTTCAAGTATGAACAACAACTTAAACTCTCATACATTACTGGTAGAAATATAGAATGGTACAGCCATTGTGGAAAATGATTTGGTAATTTCTTATAAACCCACGTTTATCATATGACTCAATCTCATTCTTGGGAGAAATAAAAACTTATGTTCACACAAAAACCTATAGATGAATGTTTGTAGCAGCTCTATTTATGTTTTCCAAAACCTGGAAACAACCCAAATAACCATCTACAGGTGAACGAATTAACAAACTGTGGTGCATCCATAAAATGGAATACTACTCAGCAACAACAACAAAAATGAAAGTTGTGTGATACACACAACTTGAATGACTCTCAAAGGCATTGTGCTGAGTGGAAAGAGCTGGTCTTAACAAGTTACAATCTTTATTATTGCACTGTTTTTAGGAAATATGAATCTGTATTTTAAAAGGAAAAAATAAAACTATTATAAGATTATCCCATTGAAAAGAAGTAATGTGCATATCTTTTGCAACTGAATATCTATAGAAATACCTTTGAATCAAAATCATTTGACAAAACTCAGGTACTGATGAGCTTCAGAAAGAGGGCCATGGGCCAAAATATAAAGGAAGAGAAATGCTCACAGGAAGAAAGAGGAGAGGATGCATGGTTCTTCTAAAATGGAAAAGAAAGAACAAATAATACAGTGGTGAGAAAATTTCTGAGGCACAAAAATTATATATCAATGTGAAAGAAAACATTAATAATTTTGTGAGGACAATGTGTGAATGAAGCTGTTAAAATGGAAGAATGATAAATGCAGAAAACAAATATATGAGATCCAATAAGCTAAAAATCCCCCAAACAATAAAACAATGGGGGGGGAACGGATACTTTCATAATGCATATGTATATCAAATCATCGTGATGTACCCATTAATATCTTACCATTTTGTCAATTATACCTCAATAAAGCTAATCAAATTGCTTAAAACTAGTGCTAAAGGGAAAATCCTAAAAGTAGCCAGAGGGGGGAATAAACACTTTACCTACAAAGGAAAAAAATATAAGGATGACAGTAGTTTTTGTGAAAACGGTGATGGCCCAGACACAAAAGATCAAGTATTGTATGATTCCCTTTATGTGAAATATCCAGAATAGGAAAATCCATGGAGACAGAAAGCAGATTAGTGGTTGCCTGGGGCTGGGGAATGAGGCAATGGGAAGTGACTGCTTAATGAGTACGAGGGTTTCTGTTTGGGGTCATTAAGAAACTCTGAAACATTTTAGTAGTGATGACTGCACTTTAAGTGCCACCGAATTATACACTTGAAAATTGTTAACATGGTCAATTTTATGTTACGTGAACTTTACCACCAAAAAAAGAGAACCAGAGAAATTGGAACAACATCTTTAAAGTAATGAAAGAAAAAATAACCCTGTCTACCTAGATTTCTCTTTTTTTTTTTTTCTTTTTTGGCTGTGTTGGGTCTTCATTGCTGCATGTGGGCTTAGTTGCTCCACGGCATGTGGGATCTTCCTGGACCAGGGCTCGAACCTGTGTCCCCTGCATTGGCAGGCGGATTCTTAACCACTGTGCCACCAGGGAAGTCCCTACCTAGATTTCTATACCCAGTTAAAATATATTTCAAAAACAAAGGTAAAATAAAGACTTTTTCAGAACTACAAAACCTGAAATAATTCATCACCAACACACGTGCACTATGAGAAATATTAAAGAAAGTCCTCCAAGCAGACAGAAAATTATGCCAGATAATTTGGATTATGCCAGATTATCTGGATCTACAAAAGGAGTGAAGGTCAACTACATGGAAATTGGAACTCCATGGTATAACATAATTTCAACTACCTGAGTAAATATTGATATAAAAGGTGTTTGCCCTTTGGTGTAATTGTCTTTAAGGTATAATTGATAGTTTAAAGTAAAATGAATAGCAATGTATGGAGTGGTTTAAAACACGTGAAATATATGACAACTACAGACTAAAGACTGAGAAGGGAGAAATGGAAGTATACTGTTGGTTTTCATGTGTCTAACTCTTCTGAGATCCAATGGACAGAGCTGGCTGTTTTCTTCTTTGTATATTAGGCCCTGGCACAGTGACCAGGTGAGCCCTCACACCCCAGGCATTTAAAAAACACGCATCGTTTAAAGTGTGAACACAAAGTATCTAGAGGAAATGCTGTGAACCCCAGACAAATTATGCTTCTCTGTTCCTTGAATGAAAACCTCTTATAAGAATCACTTCACATTTAGGGTATTAAACTACACATCTTTAATTGATTGGGTTGAGATTAGGCAACCTGGATATCAGTCAAGAGGATTGTGGGCCATGTTGGGGGAGCTGAGGCAACAGATGGAAGTATAATGAGTGAAGTTCTCTGCTCTTGTTGAAGGAGCCGGAACATGAACAGAATAGTTTCAAAAGAAGGAAACACAGATGCAAAGTTGGAGAAGGCCCTTCATGGTATTTGGTGCTGAGAAGCTACCAGGTAAAGGCGCTAGCAAGGGCTTCTTTGCAGAAGAGAGTTCAAAGCAAGGCTAGGAAGGAAAGTAGAGGCAAGGTTTTGGATAGACAGGCAGCAAGAGCGTGTGAAAAATCCTAACAAAATCTTCAGGGGGGCAGTGAGTTGCAGGGAAAGCAGCCAGCCTCAGGCTGAGAATGTGGACTAGACACGTCAGTAGGACAGTGTGTGCCTTTGTGTCTGGATCAGGGGTGGGGCAATGAGGAGTTGGGGAACAAGAAATGGGATGGTAAGGTATGCTGGGGATGCAGCGGTTGAGGGCACACAAATTGTTGGCAGTGCTGGAAAGCCAGGCAGCAAAACTGGGATTCAGTGCATTGGGCAGAATGGAGTCACTGTATATATAATATGAACCACAAATACACAGGCATATATGTGTGTGTGTGTGTGTGTGTGTGTATGATACATGTGTGTTATATTACATGCGTAAGTATATATAGCTATTATGTTTATGTATGTATATATAGTTATACATATCAAGAAAAAGTACTCACCCAGAAATCCACCAGGGAAAGTTTTCCTGTGTTTCATTAAACTGGGTGAGGACTTTTTTTTGTTTTAAAGTTTTCCTTGTGGGACTTCCCTGGTGGCACAGTGGTTGGGAATCCGCCTGCCAGTGTAGGTGACATGGGTTCGAGCCCTGGTCCAGGAAGATCCCACATGCCGTGGAGCAACTAAGCTCGTGCACTACTGAGCCTGCATTCTAGAGTCCCCAAGCCACAACTACTGAGCCCACGCACCACAACTACTGAAGCCCGCACGCCTAGAGCCCGTGCTCCACAACAGAAGCTACTGCATTGAGAAGCCCATGCACTGCAACAAAGAGTAGCCCCTGCTCGCCGCAACTAGAGAAAGCCTGTGCACAGCAACAAAGACCCAACGCAGCCAAAAATAAATTTAAAAAAAGAAGATTTCCTTGCATTCATTAAACTTTGTGTGATTTTAACTGCTAACTGGTTTTGCAGAAGGAATGATATCCTATAGCATGCAGACTACTGTCTATACAATGAATGACCTCTATTGATGTGGCCTAATTCTCCAGCCCAAAACCCTCTTCTGATAATCCAACCCATGTTTCCTACTGCCCAAGGGACAGCTTTAGGTGGATAGCACACTCCACCTCACCATCTACATGGCCCACACTGATGTCATTCGCCATGCCCTTCATCATCTCTACTCCTCACTCAAATCACCACCAGCTCTTCTTCCTCTATCCACAGTCTCAGGTAGGAGAAACAGCTTCTACCTAATCAGCAAACTCAGACTCATACACTCTAACACCATCTCACAGAATTTTCCTAAAATCTGTCTCCTTCTCTCTTCCCACCCACAGCTGAATTAAGTCCCTTGTCATTTTGTTTTGTTTTGATTACTCATTGTTTTTAACTCATTATGTGTTCAATAAATATTAGTTGAATTGATAAATGAAGGAATAAATCAATCAATAAAAATGCTGGAGGATCACATTCAATGATTTAAAATGTAGAGCCTGTCCCCTGCCTGGGCCTTCTGCCTGCATGGAGGAAACCCAAAGTGTTACAGCTGCTCATGTAACTTCAGAAATCCCATGGGAAAATCTCACTGAGCGTGTCATTTTGGACATCTCCCCATGTGCAAACACCATTTTAGAGGTGGAGATGCTCTCAACAGGATAGGACCTGTTGCTTCCTGCATTGGACTTCACACATCCCCTCACTCCCAGTCAGTTTAACAAAGAAGGGTACCATCTCCACAGGATTCCATCAACCCTGCAAATGTTTGCACCGTGGGCCAATCCTGTATCCCAAACAGTGTCTGGTGGCAACATAGACCGGCAGTCAGAGCCACAGGACACCCGCCCTCTAGTGTCCCAACAGCTCAGAATCCGTGGGAGGCAGCCTGAGCTGGGGACAACACCTGGATCATGTTTCAGTGCGCGTTCACACCCAGCCCTTTTGCTGCAGAGTCTCTGAGGTGATTAGTCCCAGGGATAGCCCCTCCAATTGCCCCCTCCTTGTGGCTGCGCACGGCCTTCCACTCTTCATCGGTGCCCCTGGCCTGTCTCACCTGGCAGACGTCGGTCACCACCCCACTCACTCACGTAGCCCAGCGGCTATGGAGGGGTCCACTACGCACAGGGCACATCCCAGCCTCCAGCAGGCATCAAGACAGCTCCCAGCGCGGGGATGCTGGCAAGGGAGCACTGGACCACTAGAGGTGTCAGGAAATGTAGCTCACCCAAATGATGCAGGGGAGCAGCTGTGCTCTTCCTGACAGGACACACGGGCGACTCTAAGGCAGCGGGTGGTGTCTGGCATGTGGCTGGTCCACTCCTCCCAATGACCTACCCACTCAGACCACACTGGGGCTTCCGGCTGGTCATGAGGATGCCGAGATTCCCCAGCCTATTCTTGTAAGGCGTCCAGTACCACCCGCCCAGGTTCCCCACCATCTCTCCTTCTGGGCCCTGAACTCTGGGCTCAGAGAGCCCTGACCGCCAGCGTGCCTGGGGCTCTCTGGACTCGGTTTTGTACGTGCTGTCTTGTGGACTCTGGCAATCGCTCTCGCCAGGATGCTCTCAATGACCTTCACTGACTGAGAGTATCCTTCCCTGGCTCCTGGTCATTCTGGCCAAATCCTTGCTTCTCAAAGTAAAGGAGAAAGGTCCTGCTGACATTTCAGAACTTTAAGTCATGCCCAGAGGAATCCCTTCTCTCAGGACATCACTGCATAAATCCAGCTTCATATGGGTGAGGGATTAAGTTAATTTTCTGTTTAGCCTAATGAGAAAACGGGAGACACAAATTAAAATAACTTTGACACAATATTTTTTCACTTGTAATTTTGACCAAAATTTAAAGTATTGGTAAAATAATATGTTCATGAGAGTGTAGGATATTTACATACAGTAATTTGTGAGAAAATATACTGGAATACAATGTTGGCAATATTTATAAAAATTTTAAATATTCATGCCCTTTGCACATTAACACAACTTCTATGTTATATCTTTATTATTAGAAAACATATAAATTTTCCAAAAAAATCATGTTCATAGATGTTGATTTCAGTTCTATTAATCGTAGTAACCAATGGTAAACAACTTATGTGTCCATCAGGAGAAGTGTTTAATTAATTATGGCACATACATACTTTAGAATTCTAGGGAGTAGGTGCTGTCATGGAAAGATCTTGCATTCACTTTATTAAGTGGCAAAGGTAAGTGGAAGGTTAATATATACGTAATCACCAAGTATGTTAAAAGAAAAATGATATATATTTTAATATATACATTTATGGAAAAGCCTAGAATAGCCTTTAAAATAATACAAAGTGAGAGAGTGGCATACACTACCAAATGTAAAATAGCTAGCTAGTGGGAAGCAGCCGCATAGCACAGGGAGATCAGCTCCGTGCTTTGTGACCACCTAGAGGGGTGGGATAGGGAGCGTGGGAGGGAGATGCAAGAGGGAGGAGATATGGGGATATATGTATATGTATAGCTGATTCACTCTGTTATAAAGCAGAAACTAACACACCATTGTAAAGCAATTATACTCCAAAAAAGATGTTTAAAAAAAATAATAAAATAATACACACCAGATTTTTAATTGTGGCTACCTCTGAGAAGGGGTCTGAATTTTGGAGGAACTTTGTAAAGGGGGAAATTGTGATTGATTTTTATTTTTAGAATTTTTTTACAAGAATATATGAACTACTAGCTTTCTAAGTAAAATATTTAAGTAAGCTTAAAAGCAGAAATAGGAGCTGTGTGTTAATCAGTTAGAGTAACTCCTTGCTGATGCAATAGACAAAACCTGAAATACAAGTGACTTAACACAATTGTTATTGTTCTTGTTCATATAAATTCTGATTTGGGTTGGCAGGGACTTTCTGCTTTCAGACGACTCAAGGATCCAGGCTGCTTCCATCTTGTAGCACCATTATCCCGACATAGGGTCTCCATGTTTGCTGCTGAATGGCATAGGAAGCATGGAAAGGGCATACTGGCTTCTGCTTAACAACAAGCGGACCACCCAGGAAGGTGAGGAAGACAAGACGTGGACGAGCACTTGTAGTCTATTCCATAAGCCACCAGTCTCTCCCATAAGCCGTCACCTAGTAGGTGCTCAATAAAAAGCAGCGATTATAATTTGATATGACAACAACTCTCTTCATTTCTTGAAGGGAGTTTCTGAGAAAATCAAATTTACCTTGAGATTCACCAACTTTTCAGGAACGAACCTACCATGTGACAAGTGCTTTCAAATATAGGACCACACCTAGTTGTCAAAGGATTCTGTAAATCATAGCAAGGAGAAATCACCCTTCTTCACTCAACAGCACTTTTCTGCACTACTCTTTGCAATAATCTTTGTAATCTCAACAGACCGAAAATTTTCTCCTTCCTTGTGATACATAGTCAAAGTCTTTTAATTTATGAGTCTCTGCTACCTTATACATGACTGAACATTCCCAAACACCTGTACAGGTGCCTCTTGGCACACTGCAAACCAGGATTTTTCCTCTGTGGTAGGTACACAGATGAGGGTCAGTGGAAGGATGGTTGTTTTAGTCAGCTCAAACTGTTTTAATAAGATACCATCAACTTAGTGGTTTAAGCAACAGGAATTTATTTCTTTTCTGGCGTCTATGAAGTCCAAGATCAGGCTGCTGATAGACTCGGTGTCTGGGGAGGACCTTCTTCCTGGCTTGCAGACAGCCATTTTCTCGTTTTATTGTCACATGGCCGAGAGAGATCTCTAGCCTGTTTCTCTTCTTATAAAGACACTAATCTCATCATGGAGACTCCACCGTCATGACCATATCAAAACCTAATTACATCCCAAAGGCTTTACTTCCTAATACTACTGCATTGGGGGTTATGTTTTCAACATATGAATTCGTGGGGGATACAAACATGCATTTCCTAACAATGGTGTTTTTTTCATTTTTAAACAAACTAGCATGTCTGTTAAGGAACCATTTTCACCTCCTAGAAGGACTACAAAGATTTTAAGAATTTAGCCTCTGTAGCCTTTTGATTACACAGAGATTTCCACGGTCTTTCCTTATCTATCATTTATGAGGAAGGCTTTGGTTTTTAACCACATGGATAAGCACATCCATCTATGTATGTGTTCTGTGATCAATTTCAAAAAGACATCCCATTAAAATCCTACTACAAATATTAGGGTGGTTTCAAAAATAATGTATCTAACTTCAGAGTTATATCCCAACAACCAGTAGATTATGTGCCAAATCAGACTCTACCAACAAGCCCATTTGCAAAACACTTTGAGAGTTTGTTAAATACGCCTAGGGGAAATGAACATGTATTAGCTTCCTAGGGCTATCTGGAGACCTTGAAGGAGAGTTCCATCTCGTGGCTCTCTTTGACCTTCCAGTGATCGCCAGCAACCCTGCCTTATAAATGCATCACTCCAATCTCTGCCTCCATTCTTCATATCCCCTTGTGTGTGTGTGTCAAATCTCCCTTTCTTTTTTCTTATATGTACACCATTCACTGTATTTATGGCCTACCCTAAATCCAAGATAATCTCAAGATTCCTAACATAATTACATCTGCAAAGACTATTTCCAAATAAGGTCACATACAGAGATACTGGAAATTAGGACTTGGATATATCTACCTGGATATATATATCTTAGATATATATATCTTGGGGGTCACCATTCAACTCACTACACATCAGTATAAACAACACTATCTATCTGAGCTTTCCAATTTGAACTTTTAAGTTAAAGGGGCTGTTGCTATTAGGGTTCCAGAGTGACAGATGGAACAGCAGGGGACTTCTGCAGGGAGTAGGAATGTTCTATGTTAGGGGGAAGGTAGGCGCTTCTGGGTTGTCCACTGGGAGCAGGGCACAGCTTTCAGATGAGGAGACAGTGAGCAGCTGGCCAGCAGGCCAGGTTCCAGAGTTGGACAGGAGGGCACACTGGGGAAGATCAGGAGAAGCATGCTCTAAGTCAGGATATTGCTAGGACTGGACACAAATGCAGCACCTGGGCAGAGTTAGCTATTAGGGTATCCTAGGTCTCTAAGCAGGAGGACCCTATGTAAATAAAGCTCAGACAATCCCCAAATTATGTTTTATTCTCATTTCCCCTTCCTTCTCTATGCCTGCTTTTAGTACCATCACATGGTCCTTCTTTTTGTCACCTGAGAGATACTATACAGTACTGAGAAGAGAAACAGAAGACAGACCTGCCTTGGGCTAGGAAGAGTGGGAACAACGTGGGCCCTAAATGAATGCAGACCATGGTCTAGTCCCAGCCCTGTCACTTACTAGCAGTATAATCTTGGGGAAATTACTAACACTATGAGCCTTGGATGCATCCTCTGTAAAACGGGTTTGATAAGCCCTGTCTTGTAGGACTGCTGGAACGTATGCAAAGTAAGAAAAGCATCTAGCACAGTGCCTGGCATTTATTAGATCTTTAATGAATGGCAATTATTTCTAGTATTTTTTTGTCCCCAGACCTTACTGCCCTCTCCTCTGGGATTTTGTTTTTATCCAGGACGTCTCAAATAATACACAGTTCAATCAAATCAGGCAAAAATGCAGCTTCACAAAACTCATTAAATTTTTCCTCTTAGAGGATAAATTAATTTGGGGTATGGGTTAGTCTTCCACAGCTGATATAACTCAAAGCTCTTAGAATTTAAGTGAAAGACTAACTCCTTCCTTCTCTCCCAGGTATTCATCCATCTAAATACTGTTTTCATTCATTTCACTGCCACCAAAGCCTAGACCCTGCTTAGATTTGGCCTAATTACACTCAAGATAACCTACCTTTAATGTGATTTTAACAGAGTTGGCTCTGGCTCTCTTAGGCCAGGGAAAGGAGTGCCAGCCTAATGGCTTCTGGGTACCAACTCAAGAGAGTATCACCCTATTCTCAAGAAATCACTGCAGATATGTATAGAGCACCTTCATGCACTGTATTAACTGCACTGGGACAAGAGTTCAGGGTACCTCTCATACCTGCCCCAGGTAGGGATTTCCCTCTGGTTTACCGCTGATCCAAACATAACTACTAAGCAATTTTCCATTCCACGCTCTTCTCTCACCTCTAAAACACACAGTCTGAGAGTCTTGCCCCTGCCACCACCCACAGCTGAATTTAAAATGAACTCCCATAGAAGGAATTGCCATTTCCCAAAGCCCCAGACTGCCTTAGCTCAGGGCATTTCCACTCGACTGCTCGCACCTGGAGTCCCACCTCCTCACTCTTCTTTTACTTGTTCTTTAGGTAATGGAGGACATCTCACCATCTTCCTGATATGATTGCTGCTCCTAACCTCTACCCTTCTATGGGTAGGGGTGTGTCTTGCTTACCCTAGAATTTCCATTATTAACACAGTGCTTTCCAAAGAGAAAATATCCAGTTAATGTTTGATGAATGAGTCAGTGAGAAGTTTTTTTTATTAAGATTAAGATCACTCCTACTTTCTTGAATAAACGAAGCAAATCCAAGCATATATCCTTTAATTTTACTGAACAATAGACTAAAATGGTTAAGGGAATCAAAAAATTAAGATTTGTTAAGATTACTCCTACTTTCTTGAATAAACCAAGCAAGTCCAGGTATATATTTTAATATTATGGAACAATACACTAAAGTAGTTAAGGGAATCCAAAAATGAACCAGTTTTTACATTTTTTTCTCTATTGTCTGCTGAGTTCTTTCACATTTCCAAGAAAATTCCTATTCCAATGTCATGTTATCTTGTTCCAGATCACAAAATAAGATGGAAGGTTCCCCAACTTGCTTTTTGTAACTTTCTGCTACTGATAACCATTTGCAAAGAAGAAAAGGAATGAGAAATGTAGGATTTGCAGTTCTGAATAAGAAAAAGAGTTTTGATTTTTTTTTTTTTTTTTTGTGGTACGCGGGCCTCTCACTGTGTGGCCTCTCCCGTTGCGGAGCACAGGCTCCGGACGCACAGGCTCAGCAGCCACGGCTCACGGGCCCAGCCGCTCCGCCGCATGTGGGATCTTCCCGGACCGGGGCACGAACCCGTGTCCCCTGCATCGGCAGGCAGACTCTCAACCACTGCGCCACCAGGGAAGCCCCAAAACTCTTATTCTTAAATCTGATGTTTAGCAATAAATGTGACCAATATCATTTATAAACAGATTCTAAGGCTAATGAACCTATTAAAGGAAAAGCATTTGAAAAAAATACCAAAAGGAAAAAAAAAGATAAACTTTCAAGTCACCCATACAGAACAGGAACACAAAGTTGTTGCACAGTGTGTTCTTCCCAGCCTGACCCCGACCCTCCTCTACATAGAACCCTGCCTGCCCTCTCCAAGCACGGAGTGAAGATTTGCACTCATTCTTCAGTTGGGTCAGAAACTGTTGAGGAATGCTGCACAACGAACATGGCAATAGTACTATCTAAGGGGCCAACTGTGGCCCCGACTCTCTTCGTCATCTCTTAAAGCCTCCTCATACCAGTGTGAGAAGGAAATGGGGTCAGTTCCTTTGACCTTGACCAAAAATTCCAGAACTTTCAGCTTGCTGATTTCAGCATAGGCCCTTGGACCCCACAGGAATTCGTACCGTGGAGGATCACTATTAGACACCTTCCGGTACTCCAGATAATTCTCCTGCACCCAGTCTCTGGTGATGAGCTTCCTGGGCTCCCCATAAATGAAGTGCTCCCTCCCAGCATACACGTTTATCATATTCAAGAAATCCCAGATGTTTTCCTCAGGGGCACAGTTGCCCTCTATGAAAATCACACCCAGGATGATTGCCAGGAGGCCATTTTTAGGCATGCTCTGGTCATCACTATGCATCTCATCATGGGTGAGGTCTAATGAGTTGGAAAGGACATAGGAGTGGATTTTGGGGTCCACTTCCTTCACATCAATGCCAGAGATCACCTCTAGGCACTTAGAAGCTTTCTTGAAGATCACAGGGAATTGGTTTTTGTCCTTTTTGATGACAACCTTCAGCATTTCTGCCTTTGTGAAGGGCTCCTTCAGTCGATATTTGAGGACCATGAAATGCAACAAATCAGCCACCTTTTCATCCAGCAGGCCTCTGAACAAGGATTTGGTGTGTGCTGAGGCCTGGAGAGAGTGTGTGCCCTCTTCTCCTTGGATGCTGGAGCTTCCATCTGATGTGCTCCATGGCATGGCGGAGAAGGAGCTCTGAGGACTCTGGGGATGACGCAATGGCACAGTGGCAGGCTGCTCCTCCTCCTCCCGCTCCTCCTCCTCCTCCACCTCCTCCTGCTCCTCTGGGGTGCCCAGTGGCAGAGGAGAGGAAGGGGGGGAAGTTGAGGGGTAGGAGAAAGTGAAAGAGCAAGAGGAAACAGAGGCAGTCTCCCCCTCCTCCTCCTCCTCCTCCTCAGCTGTGGGAGCCTGCACTGTGAGCAGGTCTCGTATGTCACTTAGGGTCTGAAAGTCTGGCTCAAATGTGAGGCGCAGATGCCTTGGAGAGTGAAGCATGATGACTCTTGTTGGAGGCAGCAGGTAGAAGTGTAAGCAGGATGGTGGGAGATGGGATCCCAAGGACCTGGGGGAGAGAGAGAGCGGGTCAGCAGCCTCAGCAAAGAAATGCACCCTTGGCAGCTCTGACAAAGGCTGGCTTACAGATCCCCTCTTTAGGGGGTGCTCTAGGGCCTCACAGGGCTCCTGTCTCCCTGGACAGTTTGTCCCCTAGGAACCTGTAGGAAGATGCGAGAAAGCTCCTCAGGGTGCAGCCAACCAGTACAACCCGAGGCTTCCAGGGCTGACTGTGGGCAGGTGGGTCAGGCACTGTGGGGTCCTTGGCAGACATTCAGGGTGCACACCTCACCTTGTCTCCCAGTACTGTCTGGGCTTCCTCTGCTCTGCTGACCTGAGGACCTGTGCCTCACACCCAGGCCTTCACCTCAGGGCTCCTGAAGCCCCTGACAGGCGAGGAGGGGCCGAGTTCTGTGAGGTCCCCGCTGTTCTGGAGTGATGATCCCCTCCACGCTAAGGTTCTTACCTTTCCTCTAAAGAGTCTTGTGCCCTCTCCTCCTGCACCTCTGCTAGCCTAAGGCAAGAGGTCACATTCCTTAAACAGATGAGAAGGAAGTGAAGGGGCAACACTTTCGACCACACCTGCCCAGAGCCTCCGGGGGGTAACAGAAAGAGCTGAATGAAGTTTGTGGGGTCCCCATCTCTCCTAGCTGAGTGTTACCCTCATTCCTCACATTGATGCCTGGTAGGTTCCAGGACTCCTCCCTCTGCTGTCCTGAGTCTGGCCCCTTCAGAACAAGCCCTCACCTCCCTGAGACCACCAAGAGGGAAGTGAGGGTACACCATATCTGACCACTGTGCCCAGGGCCTCCCAGAGCTGACAACAGGGGAAGGGACGAGCTGGGTGTGCCCTCAGGCCTCACTCAGGGTCCCTACCTTAAACTCTGGCAGAGTCTAGGACTCTTCCCTCTGCCGACCTGATGTGGCTTCCCCTCAGACTGCCACTTCCTCAGAACGAGGACCGCACCTCCCTGAGAACCCATGGACCAAAATGGGGCACCACATCTTACCACCCCTGCTATGTCCTCCCAGTGCCAAAAGCAAGAGCTGGTCCCCATGTGTCCTGTGGTGGGGCTATCCTCAATCCTCCCTCATGTTATCTTTACTCCTGACAGGGCCTAGGCTACCCCCTGCTGACTGGACCTCACCTTTCGGAGACACCTCTCTCACCCTTGGAGAAAGTGAGGGCACACCTATGCAGCCAATCCTGCCTGAGTCTTTCCAGGCCTGAGGACAGGAGATAGCCAGATTCTATGGGGTCTCTTCTTTCTGGGGTTGGAAGTACCTTTGGTCCTCACCAAGGGTCCTTACCTTGACTCTGGTAGAGGTTGGGACTCTTCCTTCTTCTGACGCAATGTGACTCCTTCAGCTGACCTGTCTTCTCACTCACACCAAGGCCTTCACCTCCCTGAGACCCTTAAGGCAAAAGTGAAGAGACATCACATCCAGCCACCCCAGCCTGGGGTCTCCCATGGCTGACAGCAGGGGCTGGGTTCCCTCTGTTCTGGGATAAGGAGTTCCCTCTGTCTTCCCTCAATGTATTCTTTACTCCTAGAGGGCCCGGGACCACCTTATCTGGTGACCTGAAATCATCCTTCTCAGACCAAGGCTTTACCTCCCAGGGACACCTCCAGGCACCCCCTGCAGGGAGTGAGGGTACACCACATCTGGGTATTCCTGCCCGATCCTGCCAGGGTGGACAGTGGGGACAGGGTGGAATTTCTGTGAGACCCCTCCTGTCTGTGTTAGGGGGTAACCTTAGTCCTCCTTCAAGGCCTTTACCTTACCTTGACTCCTCAGATTCTGGGACTTCCCCCTTTGCTGGTGTCATCAGCTCAGACCAAAGCCTTCACCTCTCTGGGACACCCCAGACAAAGTAAAAAGACACCCAATCCAGCCACACCTGCCTGGGGTCTGTTCTAGCGTAGGGAATGCACTTACTCCTCGTTCAAGGTATTCATCTGTACTCCTGGCAAGGCCTGTCCTACCCTCTGCTGACCTGAAGTTTTCCGCTGCAACCCAGCCCTTACCTCGCTGAGACACTCCACCCCTTTGACTCCTGGTAGAGCTTGCAGCAGAAGTGAGAGTTCCTCCCATCTGCTCACCGCTACTCTGATCCTCCCAGCGCTGAGATCCTGTGGCATCCTTCTTTTCAGGGAAAGGGGCCCTTCAGGCCTCCCAATGGTCCTTCTCTTGACTTCTGATAGAGCCTGGGACTCCTCCCCGTTCTGAACTGATGTGGCTCCCCCTCAGACCGACGCTGTGACCTCTCTGAGACCCTCCCCTCAGCAAAAGTCAGGAAACGCCACATCTGGCCAACCTTGCCTGTGGTCTCCTGGGGCTGACAAGAGGGGCAGGGCTGGGTTGGGACCCCTTCTCTCTAAGATGGGTATTTTCAGGGCAGAAAGAAGCCAAATCTACCTGAGAGGGTGGTCCTCTCAATCCTCCCTCACAGTCCTATCTATTACCCTGAGGTCCACCCCTCAGAAAAAGTCTCACCTCCTTGAGACTCCCAGAGTGGAAGTCAATAAATGCCACATTTGGCAACCCTGCTATGTGGCCTCCCAGGGCTGACAGCAGGGGCAGGTGGCTGTGAGACCCCTCTCTACAGGGTGGGAGGTGCAGCAAATCTTCCCTCAGGTCCTCGTCTTGACGCCTGGCAGCTTGTGGTAGTCCTCCCGGGGCTGAACTCAGGCACGTCCACCAGACCAAGGTCTTCACCATCCCGGGAATCCCCCAGAAAATGAGTGAGCCGGGGCCCACAGCCAGTAGCCATCCTTGGCTCTCCCGTGTCGGCAGCAAGGGCAGAGAACTGCTGGGCCCCATCTGTTCTGGTGTACGGGGTGCCCTCAGTCCTTAATCTGAGCCCGGGGAAAGCCTGGGACTCCTCCCTCTGCCGAGCTGTCCCTGCCCCTTCAGGTCTAGGGCCTCACTGCCCTGAGAACGTCCAGATAAAAGTAACGAGAGGGCTTCCCTGGTGGCGCAGTGGTTGAGAGTCCGCCTGCCGATGCAGGGGACGCGGGTTCGTGCCCCGGTCCGGGAAGATCCCACATGCCGCGGAGCGGCTGGGCCCGTGAGCCATGGCCGCTGAGCCTGCGCGTCCGGAGCCTGTGCTCCGCAGTGGGAGAGGCCCGCGTACCGCCAAAAAGAAAAAAAAAAGTAACGAAAGGCCACACCCTGCCACCCCTGCCCAGGACCTCCTGGGGCTGACAGCAGGGGCTGAACGCCATCTCTTCGGTGGCGGGGGAGCTCCCGTCCCCCCTCAAGGTGTCGCCGTCGGCCTCAGGCAATGGCATCTCTCCCGGTAGACCAACCCCACGGCGTCCTGAGGGAACGAGGGGGCATCACTGAGCCCTCCCGGGGGGGCTCGTGGGGCTCCGCGTCCGCGGAAGGTGCCCTCGTCCATCCTCACGGCTTCCCACGAGTCCCCACGGGGCCCGCCCCCCTCCCTTCTTCTGACCCGAAGTCGCTGCCTCAGCCCACGGCCACCACGGCCCCGGGTCGCCAGGCAGAGACGTCAGGAGACGGAGAGCGGCCCGGCGGCCCACAGCCCCGCCCGAGTCGCCTCAGGGCACACAACCAGCCCGGCGGGGCCGGGAGGGGCGGGGCGGGCGCCCACGGGCCCCCCGGTGCGGACTACGAGGGCCCCCCTTAACAGCCGGCAGAAACGGGACCCCAGCTTTTCTGACCCGAGTCCAGCCGCGACGCTCCTGACACGGAGGCCCAGGGAGAACACCTGCGAGGGCCCAGCCTGGGCTGCCCGGGGCGCCACGCAGGGTGGGCCGGGGGCTGCGGAGAGCGGCCCCCGGGCCTTCCTCCCCGTCCTCACCTCCGCGCCGGCCGGCGAGAGCCTCCGTCTCCGCCGACCCAAGCTCGCGCCACCGGCCCCAACCGACGACGCCTTGCTCCCTCAGCCCTCGGCCGGAAATCCAGACACCTCATATCCGGGACCCCTGCCCGGAGCCTCCCGAGGAGGACGGCAGGGGCAGAGCGGGTCAGAGAGGCCCATCTAGGGCACCTGAGAGGGCTGATCTCCTCCCTGTGGATCCTCGCCTTGCCGCCCGGCGGGGCCTGGGCTCGTTCCTCTGCTGCCCAGTCCAGTCTCCACTAACAAGCCTCACCACACGTCCAGGAAGCCTGCCTGCGTGTTCTCAGAGCAGCCAGCAAGCGTGCGGCGGAACCCCCTGCGGTGGGCTTCTCGTCCCTCTGGGTCCTCCCCTTACACCAGACAACGCCTGGGGCTCCTCCCCCCCGCGAGACCCCAGACTAGCCTCGTGTCCCTCAGGCTCCTGACAGCGCCAGAAGCGCCACAGCTGACGGCCTGTGCCGGCGGCTTTCCAGGACCGCCGGCACAGGCAGGGCGAAGCCTCTTTGGTGGAGGCCTCTCCCGCCTTCCTCAGGGACCTAACCCGGAACCTTGGCAGAGCCTAGGAATCCTCTCTCTTCTGGTCTAAGTCTGCACGCCCCAGAGACAACCTCCTGTCCTGCAGACTCCTGAGGTGCTAGTCCCGACACACCGCGTCCAGGGATCCTGCCTGGGGTGTCTCAGGGATGGCAGCAGGGGCAGGGCGGGGGCCGGGGTTCCCGCTCTTTCGGCGGGGCACTGACGGGATTCTCACTCTTTCTGCAGGGCGCTGACAGGATCCCTGCTCTGGGGTGGAAAAGCCACCCAGTCCTGGCTCAGAGTCCTCACCTTGACTCCAGCACTGCCTGGGCTGCTTCCCTCGTGGGCTCCAGAACAAGCCGATGCTCCCCGAGAACATCAAGGCAGAAGTGAGCAAACGTTGTGTCAGCTGCGACGTGCCACGGCTGCGGAGGGCTGACAGCAGAGGCAGGCAAGCTACCCTCCCAATCTGAGATTGTAGGCATACCCGCAGACTTGTCCGAGCTAGTATCTATATTTACTCCCGACAGGGCTTGTATGGGCCCTCCCTCTCGCTGACCTGATGATGCGTCCCTCGGTCCAAGGTCCCCATTTCCCTGGACCGCCCCCTCCAAAGAGGACGTGGGGGAGGGGTGCTCTGCCCGACTGGGCGGCCCGGACGGCCCGTGCTGGTTGCGTGGGCGGCTTCCTGTGGGTCCCGCCCGCACTGTCTGGGAAGGGGCTCGCCCCAGTCTTGCCTCAAGATCCTCCTCTGGATGCCTGGCAGGGCCTGGGCCCCCTCCCCTCTCCTCACATGAAACAGGGCCCCTCAGAGCAAGGTCCTCACCTCTCTCTGATGCCCGAATGGGAAGTCAGCGGACCCCACATCTTTAGGGCCTCCCAGGGCTGAAAGCAAGCAAAGGGCTGTATTCTGTGGTACGTCGTCTGTCTGCGGCAGGCTTCTTTTTTTTTAAATGAATTTATTTATTTATTGGCTGCACTGGGTCTTCGTTGCTGTACGTGTGCTTTCTCTAGTTGTGGCGAGCGGGGGCTTCTCTTGTTGGCGGAGCACAGGCTCTAGGCGCGCGGACTTCGGTAGTTGTGGCTCGTGGGCTCTAGAGCGCAGGCTCAGTAGTTGTAGCACACGGGCTTAGTTGCTCTGCGGCATGTGGGACCTTCCTGGACCAGGGCTCGAACCCGTGTCCCCTGCATTGGCAGGAGGATTCTTAACCACTGGGCCACCAGGGAAGCGCCATGCGGTAGGCTTCTATGTGATCCTCCCTCAGGGTCCTCACCTTGATGTCTGGTGGTGATCTGATGATGACAGTGTCTGCGTGTCCCTCCCTTCTGACCACATCCAGTGACCATGCCCTGGGGCTTCCCAGGGCTAACCACAGAAAGAGGGCAGGGCTGGGGCCAATTGCTTCAGGCCCTCAAATCCTCCTTCAAGTCCTCACCTTGGCAACTGGCAAGATCTGGACTCCTCCCTCTACTGACCTATGCCTGCCACCTTCAGACCAAGGCCTCCACCTTCCTGAGACCCCCAAGCTGGAAATGAACAGGGCTGCTCAGCCTGAGACCCCTGCCTGCAGTCTCCCAGGACTGACATCAGCAGTAAAGCAGGGTTCTGTGGGGTACCCTCTGTTCTGGAATGGGTGGACCCTCCAGTCCTCTTTGAGAGTCCTCATCTTGTATCCTGGGTTGTCAATTAAATACAATGTGGGAAATTACCCCTCTCTGCCATCTCTGACCATTTGCTCAAGTGAAACTCCTACAAAGAATGTTTTCAGGTTCCAGGCTAGTTGCTGTGTGGAAGAGTAGCAGCACCCATGACAGAGAAGAAGCCCAACTTCCCAGTGGGTCTCTTCACCAGCCAGACTTAGATTTTAGAAACTTTTTGTTCTAAAACAAATTATTTTCTACATGGAAGAGGCTGAAGTGTTGTGATTATGGGATGTCCTGCCTCTTCTGAGCTTATCTAACATTGCGTTGTCCAGTGAGGTGATTTTCTTTTTTATAACCCTCATCCATAGTAAGAAATATATTGTACATTGTGTATCTCTGCCAGGTATATATGTAGAATGTGTGTGTTTGTGTGTGTGTGTATTTCATGAATACCTACCTTACTATGGGTGATTCATTGTGATACTCACTATCCCATTTTTAGTCCACTTTTTTTATTCTGCTAAAATAATATATATTTTTTAAAAGACCAGCCCTTTACCCGCTAGAGTGGTTTCAAGTGATTATTAGCAGACTCGAGCCATACTGGCTAAATCAACCCATCTTTCCTGCTCTCCTGACATTACTCCAGGGATACTGGCATCTGGGGTCTTAGGTTCAGTCTCAGATTACTACAATGAAGCAGGAGCAGAAGTTTTTAAACTTCGTTCCTCCCTATCCTGTCATCTTCCTTCTGTTACAATCTACAAACTCTCCCCAATCTGTCTTAGCCCCAGAACTCCCTCATCCCAAACACAAGTTCAGCATAGTCCTCAGTCTTCCCCAGGGGTTTCTCATGTTTTGTCACTTAGATTTTAGTATGTATATTTATGAGGGTGTTTTTATTCTACCTTCTGGGTTTTCCAGGCTTGATTTTGGGAGAAGACAGCTGCCCAAGTTTGATTGTCACCTTAGCAGTTACAAGTAAGGCACTGAAATCTGTAAATGAGAATTGACATCTTTACAATGATGTGTATCCCATCAATAAGTATGATATACTGCCCTGTTTATCTGTGACTTATTTTACCTGGATCTATCAGTAAACTTTTATAGTTGCCTCTATAAAGATCTCATACATTTTTGTGATGATTCTTTTAAGGTAATTTTTGGATTTTTTTGCTGTCGTGAATGGGATATTTTCTATTACATGTTCTAATTAGTTATTGCTTTTATGTGACAAGGCTCTGGCTTTTGCTATAGTGAATTTTTACTGTCTTTCTGAGGTTTCTTATTCATTTGAATATTACACACGCTTATTCCTTAGAATTTTCTACACAAGTGATATTATCACCAAATGGTATATCTTTCTTTTCAATATTCATACCTCTTATTTATTTTGATATCCACAGCTCTGACTTTGTGTTCCAGTATCTTTTTGGAATGGTAAAGATGATAGCATGTATCTATATCTTTTCCCTGACTTTAATGGAAATGCTTCTAATATTTCACATTAAAGTATGTTTGCTATAGATTTGGGGGAATGGAAGTTCCCTTGTAATCTTAGTTTGCTAAAAGAATTCCTATGAACTTGTAATGAATTTTTTAAGATTTCATTTTTGGTACCCATTGATGTAATTGAACGGTTTTCTCTTGATGTGAGCTGAATTGTGTACCCCAAAATTCATACATTGAAATCCTAAACCCCAGCAACTCAGAATGTGACTGAATTTGGAGACAGGGCCTTTAAAGAGGTAATTAAGGTAAAATGAGGTCAAAAGGATGGGGCCTAATCCAATATGACTGGCATCCTTAGAAGAAGAGGAGACTGGGAAACAGGAACACACAAAGGAAAGATCATATGAAGACCGAAGAAGACTGCCATTTGCAAGCCAAAGAAAGTGACCTCAGGAGAAACCAACCCTGCCAACATATGGATCGTGGACTTCTAGCCTCCAGAATTATAAGGAAATAAATTTCTGTTGTTTAAGCCACCTAGTCTGTGGTATTTTGTCATGGCAGCCCTAGCAAGCTAACACACTCTTTTAATTTGTTAATATAGGGAATTACAATTGAAAGTATTTCCTAATATTAAATCGTGTTTTCATTCCTCAGACACAGTCTCTTTGTTCATTTAATTCACTGCTGTGTTGAATATGCTATTAATCTATTTAAGATATTTACTGCCATGTGAGGAGCTTGACTCAAATGTTATTTTCATGGGGAGTCCTCATCTGGTTTTTGTACTAAGGAATAACTGCCCATCATTTTATATGGTTTAGAAGAGATTACATGACATGGTGATTTGGTTCTTCCTGACCATTTGATAGAACTGGCCTTCAAACTGCTTGTCCTGCAGCATTTAAGGATGGCTTAAGCTTTGAAAACAGTTTCAGTTTGTATGGTTCAATTGGAATTCTCTATTTCTTTATGAATCAATTTAACCCTTTTTTCTAAAAAGTGGTCTATTTCACTTAGGATTTCATATTTAATGACATGATATTTATAATAAAAACTTTTTATTACAGAAATTCTAAAACATACACAACAGTAGAGAGAATAGTGTAATGAACCCAATATACCTGATACTCAGCATCAACAATCATCAATGCATGGCCAACATGGTTCTAATTATACTTCCATCCACCACCATCCCCACCAATCTTTGCTGCTTGAATAATGCAACAAATCCAAGACGTTACACCGTTTCTCCTCTAAATATTTCGGTATGCATTTTAAAAGATAAGGACTCTCTTATAAACTATAAACTCAATGCAATCATCAACCCTAAAAGTTTAAATGTCATTAATATCAAATATCCAGTTACATTTCACAATTACCTAATGGCCATATATATATATATATTTTTTTAAATTGGTTTCCTTCAGTTGGTGCCCAATTATGATCTATACATTGGGATTTTTTTATTATGTCCCCTAAGTTATTTTTAATCTACAGTTCCCCCCATCACCTTTTCTCATTGAAATTGATTTTTATTATTTCATAAACACATACACAGATCTTGTGTTCTATATTGTTTCCCATAGTCTGGATTTTGCAGATTGCAACACTTCGGTGTCCTTTAACATGTTCTTCAGCCCCCTGTACTTCTTCACATTGCTAGTTAGAGGTAGAAACTTGATCAGATTTTTTTGTGTATTTTTTTTTATGTTTTGCAAGACTACTCCATAGGTGATGCTGTGTACTTCCAATAGGAGAGTACATAATGTCTGGTTATCTCTCTTTGTGCTGATGCTGGCAGTCATTGATGACCGTTATCCATTAATCCCTTAGGGCTTGAAGAATGATCATTTCTTATTCTCTCATTCCTTCTTAGTTTATTAGAGCTGAAATACCCCTATAATATGTGGAAATTGTTCTTGGTACATCATTTGGTTATCCTGAAGGAAAGGTGTAATATATTTGCTGTGCTCTCTTATAATATTTAAACCTCTTCTGCATCTATATTTTGTACAATTTTATTTAAGTTATATTGTTTATTTCTGCTTTTATCTTCAGTAATCATATTGTTTAAATTTGTCTATTTTATAAGATTTTCAAAGAACTGGCTTTTGTTATTTGGCTCTACTGTTTTCCATTTCATTATTTCTGCATTTACCTTCATTATTTCCTACCTTCTACTTGTTTAGGTTTAACATGGTATTTATTCCCTAGCTTCTTGAATGGCTTGGATGTTTTAAACATTTCTTATATTCTAATACATCTATTTAAGGCTATATATTTCCCTCTGAGTAGCTCTTGGGCTGCATCACATAGGTAAAGATAAATATGTCATCTGATTACTTATATTATTAGAATTTTTCAAATACATACAAAAGCTAGGAGTGTAAAAAATATTTTTGATTAGGATATGAAGAATATGAGTGATATATAGTGTTATTTGGAGGAGGTTTCAGGATCCAGAGGTATTTGAGGGGTTTGGTTTTTTTTTTTAATTAATTCTAGAAGAAACTTGAACATATTTAACTGCTGTTGACAGAATTGGGTTTATCCCAGGAATGTGATGAAGTTTAATACTAGAAAATCTGTCACTATAATTGGCCACACATGTAACAGTCAGGGATTTTCCAGCAAAATAGAAACCATGATAAATACTTAAAGCAGAGAATTGGTTACGAAAATGATGGAGAAGCTAAACAGGGGACAGTTGGGGAACCCTATAGTTGGCAACATAAAGAAGTCGTTCCCACCTCGAGGCTGGAAGGACAAAGAGAGAAGATAGTGTTACTGGAGCCTACGTGTTGGATTCAATAGGATCTGGAGCCATGGTGGATCAATCTGATGGGGCTGGAACCGTGGAAAATATGTAGCCATTGAAGGGGAAACTACCTGATGCAGAGGAAGAAGGAGAAAAACAGGCTGTTCTATCCTCCTGGGTTTAATATCCTGTTAGTCTGCCTGTTGGCAGAACCCAGATGGCAGCAAAATGTTGGCCGGCCTGAGAATTGCAGACTGTAGGATTCAGCCTGTGTATATTATAGGGCAGAGCAGAGGACAAGTGAGGGATGAATCTGAGGGCAGCTATACCCAGGACAAGCATACCATGTTGACAGATTAAATGAGAAAAATCATATCTAAATTGATATAGAACAGTGTTCAATAACGTATCTTGTCCTCTTCCCACACCTTCCCAAGTCCAGGCTAGGTCAGGTTTTCTTCTCTGTACTCCCATACCCCTTCTATGCTCCTCCTCTCATCATCAAATTAAGTTTCAAGATGTAATTGACAGTTTACTTGTCTATCTCTATAGACCATGCCATGTCTCCCACTGTATCCATAGTGTCTGTACATTGCTTGGATCAGAGTGTGCACTGTAAATATTTGTCGTTGAATCATTTGATTTGCATTTGAACTGTTAAATAAAATACATCATTATTTTAACTTTATAATCTTTCCTAAGTTGAGTATCACACAAAAGACATGATTACACAAATGTAAACACAGAAACTGATTATGGTAACTGCTTCCATCTAGTCAGATTACACTCTTGCTTGAAGTGATTAGCATCAACCATTATCTAACCTAGGAATTGCATCAATCTCAATGTTTACCTGTCAATGTTTTAGAGACATGAACTTAGAAACCTATGAAAGCTGGGAAATGAAGGAATCATGGACTTTATATGTTGATAGCATCAAGAAAAAGGTCTTGAAAAGTTAGTTTTCTTTTCTCCCACAAATTACTTTAGTAATGGAATTTTCTCAAAAACAGTGGGTAGAAAATAGAATTCTTAATCTCGGATATTGACAGAATATATTTCATTCAGGATTTAATAGAGAAATAGACAAGGCCACGTAGCCTGGGTGCCCTAAATGACCTTTGTATTACATGGCTATCTAGCTGGAAAGAAATTCCCTCTATAGTACACCATTACCAACATTTAGATCATAAAATCATAGATTCACAGCACAGGAAAGGGACCTTGAAGGACATTTAGTCTAGTCACCCATTGCAGTCTTAGATGCACTAGTTTTTAGAAAGTTCTTTTTTAAAAATATTTATTTATTTATTTTGGGCTGCGTTGGGTCTTCGTTGCTGTGCGCGGGCTTTCTCTAGTTGCAGTGAGCGGGGGCTGCTCTTTGTTGTGGTGCGCGGGCTTCTCATTGCGGTGGCTTCTCTTGTTGTGGAGCATGGGCTCTAGGCATACCGGCTTCAGTAGTTGTGGCTCACGGGCTCTAGAGTGCAGGCTCAGTAGTTGTGGTGCACGGGCGTTGTTGCTCCGCGGCATGTGGGATCTTCCCAGACCAGGGCTCGATCCCATGTCCCCTGCATTGGCAGGCGGATTCTTAACCACTGCTCCACCAGGGAAGCCCCCTAGAAAGTTCTTTATATAAAATCCATAACTGGTCCCTGTGTAACCATTTATTCAATAGTTCTGGTTCTGCTTTGTGGAATCACAGTGAGTGTTTCTAAACAATCACATGACAATCCTTCAGATATTTGAAAATAGCCAACATGTTCTACTCAAGTCTTACTTGTCCAAAATAACATATTTGTTTCTTTCAGGAGATTCCCATATATCAGAGTGTCTAGACCTTTGCTGTCTACTACATTAGCCACTAGACACTTGTAGTTATTTGAAGTTAAATTAATTAAAGTTAAATATTCACATAGTCAGTCATACTAGCCACACTTCAAATATTCAATAGCCACATGTGGCTAGTGGCTACTGAACTGGGAAGCACTGATAGAGAACATTTCCATCATCGTCATCGCAAAAGTACTATTATTGTTCAGTGCTGGTCTAGACCTTTCATTTTTTTTTGATTAAAAATTATTTATAATTGGTGAATTATAAGTTAGGCTGGGTTGGTTTTGTTTTTCTGTTTTTGCTTTCTTTTGTACCTTTCATTATCTGGTATCTTCCTTCTAGAAGTACTATACTTTTGGGACTTTCCCCATAGAACACTGTATTACTCACATTCAACCAGAGAAGCAGAAACACTAAGATCCAAGTCTTCATATGAAATTGTGGGGGGGGGTTTCTGTGAAATGTAATGATCTATAAATTTGACTTTTATTTCTAAGCCTGTGGATATTTGCTTTGCAATGTTTTAGCAGGTTTCAAAAGCAGAAATTCTAAACTCCTTGAAGAATTCTAATAACTCCCTGAAATGGTTAGTACAATGTCCATGTACATGCTTTTATTTTTATAATAATTTACTAACAAATTTACTGCTTGAGCACAGACAGCTCTTGTCCTGGTATTCAGGCCAGAGTTGATGTTTGTACATACACTACAGGGACAGACTCTGGGGACAGATGGGAAAGACAACCTCCCACCTTGAGTCCCAGCACTTACCCCCATGTGCAATACTACCACTCCCCATGACCAACAGCTGATACCATCACTATTACCACTTTGGCTGCCACCATCACTGCCCCCAGTCTGGGCCAAGATTCCAGCCCCACCTTCCTGTTAGGGACCTGTGGCACCCAGCACTTGCAATAAAATGAAATACAATTAAATATTCACTTCCTCCATGAACATGGGGAGGCTTGTCAGGAAACTATTTAAACGGTAGATGTAAGAGGTCATAAGAATATTAACTAGGGCATTTGTGGTAGGAATGGAAAAGAGTGAACAGATTAAGAGCGTTTTCTTTGAGACTCTTCTCATAAGCAACAGAAACTCAACTCTAACCTTATACAAAAAAGGAACGTTAATGGTTCACATAACCAAACCAAAGGGTGTGTCTGTTCTCGGAACAGTTGGAACTGAGACCTCAAATACCACCTGGCTGCCTGCTCTGCTGTTTTCATTCTCTCTCATGTGCCTACCCTTGTAACCAAGGACAGTTGGTTGCTCTACTAGAACAACTTGGTTTGACTGAGAGGAAGAAGAAATTTCCTTCCAAGAAGATAGAGATGTTCCCTAGAGGGAAAGAGACACTAAGACAATAAACCAGACAATGTAAACTTCAGAGGCCTAGTCTCTAAACAAATGTCAGACTTTTCCTAACATTTTATAAATATAGATGGGGGCTACAGAGGGCAGTACCTTCTTCCTCCTAAGTGGAAGAAGGCAAATTTATATCTTGGCTTTTCCTGTCCTCAGGTCATTCTTCTGATACGAGGAAGCAATATGTCAAGAATGATTCCCGAAGTCAGAATAACAGAGGTTTGTAATTATCTGTCTCTTTG
Source organism: Neophocaena asiaeorientalis asiaeorientalis (assembly GCF_003031525.2). Classification (NCBI taxonomy): domain Eukaryota; kingdom Metazoa; phylum Chordata; class Mammalia; order Artiodactyla; family Phocoenidae; genus Neophocaena; species Neophocaena asiaeorientalis. The sequence goes on along the minus strand of NW_020173486.1, from coordinate 213,118 downwards.
GGTTATCCAACCTTTGTTCACCTCCATTAAATCCAATAATAAAGAGCTGATTACAGATGCCAAAAAATTATCCAAATACAACAAAAAACGGTAGAAACTCCACACTCAGAAAACCAACATATCCGTACTATCAATAATTCTTTATACTTTTTAAATATATTTATACATAAGGAAGGTGAAGGCTGGAACAAGAAACTTTGATCTTCCTGACTTGTTTTTTGTTTTTTTTTTGTGGTACGCGGGCCTCTCGCTGTTGTGGCCTCTCCCGTTGCGGAGCACAGGCTCCGGACGCGCAGGCTCAGCGGCCATGGCTCACGGGCCTAGCCGCTCTGCGGCACGTGGGATCCTCCCGGACTGGGGCACGAACCCGTGTCCCCTGAATCAGCAGGCAGACTCTCAATCACTGCGCCACCACGGAAGTCCCTGACGTTTTGTTTTTTTTTTTAAGACGACATAATTTTATTTTTCCTCTTCTACCCACAGGATGATCCACGTAAGTGAGAATCTGAAGACTGTCCTAATGTGAGCATCTTATCAAAGATTGGATGCTAGATAGAACAGAATTAAGTGCTATAATTTTTCTACTCATTTGAAGAGTAAGCCAAATGGAGGTATATTAGGGTGCAGGGTGTGATAGGTTTGGAGGGTTAACAGAAAAAGGTGATTTCTCCAGTCTTGCCTTTTCCCCAGTGCACTCCACTCTTAAAGGCAGAGCATTCTTTCTAAAAGGCAGCTCTTACCAGCTCTAACCTTGACTCAAAAATCAACCTTCTTAGTCTGGTGAGATAAACCTCAGGAAGCCATAATGCCAAACAAAATGAGCTTCTCACCAGACCCTGAGTGCACATTGTCCTTCAAGGATCAGCTCAGATGCCACTACCTCCCTCTCTGTTCTCCAAACCATATTCCCTCTTTACCCACATGTACTGGCAGTACTCTGCCCTTCTATTGCCAACTACAATTTGCCCAGGATTGGCATGATTTAAGTATATGTGAGTCTTGCCTTCTAGACTGTACATTCCAGAATCAAGTGCACATACTGACACATGAAAAGTACTCAAGAGTAGAAATAAACTGAGATGGGGACACCAAAGATTGCCTTCAGCATCAGAATACCCATGCCCCTCTTCACCATAGGAATCATAATGCTAGAAGTCTGGATGGCACAATGGTAGCCAAAGGTGACTGACTACTGCAGGCCAACTGAGGACAAGATGACTTGAGGATGACCATATCCTGGCTTCTGTCACTAACTGGTATTTTATTAGAAACAAGTAATTCTTAAAAGTTGCGTCCGGGCTTCCCTGGTGGCGCAGTTAAAAAAAAAAAAAAAAAAAAAAAAAAAAAAAAAAAAAAGTTGCATCCATTGGTTGTTCCAGCTTTTGAACACTTCATTCCTAAATTTCTCTCTATACTAAAATGTGGCATCTTCTTTTCCACTTGGAGCATCTTGTGAAAAAATATGCTCTTTTCTCTCTCAAGTTCACTTTCTGTAGTATACTTACATAATTATACTCAATACATTTCAGTTGAGTGTACTTCTCTCTCCTCTTATTTATTTCTGATATTTTGTGGAAAATTACTTAACTGATGAAACACTCTGTTTCCAAGTATATCTTTAGGCAAAAGAAGAAGGAATGGATTTACAGAAAGTGCATAAACCCAACATTATGAATATCTCCCAGCAAACTGATATTTACAACAAGCAGGCAATTTTTGCCATACTTACAAGAAGACATAAAATTTTCTGGAATCCATAATACATCATATGGACAACAGAAAGGAACTTCAGGCAGTTATTTCCTCATGGCAAAAGGGCAAAACAAGAAACCAAAAACCGGCTGGGATATCAAAGTAGTTACACCAGGATAGGATATTAATGTCAAATATAGCTTAAATGTTACAATTGTCAAAATAATAGAAGGATTCTTGCAGTAAATACTGAAGAATTACCCTGTAGTCTAGGCTACTTTTACTCTTCCACATTATTTTCGCTATTTTAAAGATAACCCTTTAAATTGTAAATGTTTATTATAGAAAATATGAAAAATGAAAAAAACATGTAAAGAAAATAAATTCACCTGTTAATATACCACCCAGGGATAAGGGACTTGAAAATACTGATAAACAGTTGCACCTCAAAATGGGTTGAACTGCATGGGTCACTTATATGTGGATTTTTTTCATTAAATACGTATAGTACTACCCATCCACAGTTGGTTGAATCTGCAGATGTGGACATGTAGATACAGAGGTGGACTATAAAGTTATAAGCAGATTTTCAGCTGAGTGGGGGGTCAGTCCCTTTAACTCCCATGTTATTCAAGCGTCAACTGTACTTCTTCTCAGTCTTTTTTAATGCAAATACAGAAGACCTCTTATTTATTGTAAGCAGTCTAAAAAGTCAGTTAAAACAGGAATCAAAAATTATACTAAATATTTTTAATAGACTTTATTTTTTAGAGCATACAGTATGTAGTCTTTTCAGATTGGCTTCTCTCACTTAATAATGTGCACTTCCAGCAAGATTCCACCATCTCTTTTCATGGCTTGATAGGTCAGTCCTTTTTAGCTCTGAATAATATTCCACTGTCTGGAAGTACCACCGTTTATTTATCCATTCACTTACTGAAGGACATCTTGGTTGATTGCAGGTTTTGGCAATTATGAATAGAGCTGCTATAAACATCCATGTGCAGGTTTTTGCATGGACATCAGTTTTCAACTTTTTCGGAAAATACTAAGGAGTATGATTCCTGGATCGTATGTTTAGTTTGGTAGGAAACTGCCAAACAATCTTCCCAAGTAGCCGTACTATGTTGCTTTCCCACTGGCAATGAATGAGAGTTCCTATTACTCCACATCCCATCAGCATTTGGCATTGTCAGTGTTCTGGATTTTGGCTATTCTAATACTTGTGTAGTGGTATCTCATTGTGGTTTTAATTTGCGATTCCCTAATGATATATGTTGTTGAGCATCTTTTCATGTGCTTATTCACCATCTATATATCTTCTTTCATGAGGTGTCTCTTCAGGTCTCTCGCCCATTTTTTAAATTGGGGTGTTGTTTTCTTACTGTTGTGTTTTAAGAGTTCTTTGTATATTTTGAGTTATATATTGGGTTACAGTCCTTTATCAGATATGTCTTTTGCAGTATTTTCTGCCAGTCTGTGGTTTGTCTTATTCTCTTGACAGCATCTTTTGCAGGGCAGAAGTTTATAATTTTAATGAAGTTCAAGTTACCAATTATTTCTTTCATGGATCATGCCTTTGGTGTAGTATCTAAAATGTCATTGTCATATCCAAGGTCTTCTAGGTTTTCTGTGTTGACAAACTGATTCTAAAGTCAATGTCCACAAAATAATTCCCTGGGATTTTAACCGGGACTACTTTGAATCTATAAAACAAGTTGGAAAGAACTGACATCTTGACAATATTGATTCTTCCTATCCATGCATATGGAATATCTCCATTTACTTAAATCTTTGATTTCTTTCACTAGAGTTTTGTAGTTGTTTTCCATATTTTTAACATAAAACATGAAAGTGTACATTCCTTAACCAGTCCTGTAATGTGAAGCCAAGGTCTTCTCTTGAGATGTATCCAGAGTTCTGTTCATCTTTCTTATGAAATGCATACTCATAGTGAATACAGTATAATTTCTAGTTACATTTTGTTTGAATTGGAGCAATAACTTAAAAAAACACCTGCCAAACAGTCTGAGGGAAGCCTTCTAATTTTTATAATATTTTTACAAATCTTTTAATTTTCTTGCTCATACCTAATTAATACAGATTTATTTTAGAGGCTCACCTTTACTGTGTCTTTCCAAGGCTTTTATCTGGGCATTCCTACAAGAAAAAAATCTTTCTTTTACAGTTATATCTCATTGGTTTTCTTGACATTTAATTAAATAGTTACGATACCAAGCTTAATTAGCATACAAAAAGATTGTGAGCATACAAATGATTCTTGATAAGCATACACCTCAACCAGTAGGAAAAGGGCCACATAGGCACATAGGGAGATGCCTACCAGCTGTGAACTTTACATGTGCTGCAAGTATTACATGTATCATAGAGGAACCAGAAACCACTCAGCGGTCAGCTAACAGAACTCCTACTGTTTGGGAGTTTTTCTGTTTGTTTTTGTTTTATGAAACAGAAAAATCACAAAGGAAAAAGGAACAAAAACCAACTTAATCTCCATACATTAGAAACTGTCAATAGAATAGGTTTAAAAAATAGAATTTTAAAGGTTTTTTGGGGGGAGGGCATTGTGATGTTTACAGTGTGTTTGACATAAATTTTGCAGTTTGTTCTTTAATTATGAAATATTTTATATAGACTTTTTGATGATGGCCATTTGGACCGCAGTGAAGTGATAACCTCATTGTAGTTTTGATTTGCATTTCTCTAATAATTAGCTATGTTGAGTGTCTTTTCATGTGCCTGTTGGCCATCTGTATGTCTTCTTTGGATAAATGACTATTTAGATCTTCTGCCCATTTTTGATTGGGTATAAGAGAACTACAATGGACGTGCAGAAACTTGCAACTAGTAGCAACTAAACTGTTACCACCATTAGGCCCAAAGGGATAAGAAAAGGAGAGATGCCTGGAATCCAAAGAATAATCATGTAGAATTGGCCTCTTTGAAAGTAGCAGAGACCTCTGGTCAAGGGACATAGTCAGTTTGAGGTGACCTCATGGAGAGGGAGCCAGAAGAATACTCTCTAGTCTCTTTCTGATCTCCTACTGGCTTTCCCATTGTCCAAACCCATCCTGAAGCCACAGAACATGGAGAACCCACCAATGAGGTTGATACAGGTCAGCCTCCCCTGGCAGAGAGCAGAGTGGAGAAAAGAGTTAACTGAAGAGGTAGATACCAGTTATTCAGCTTTCTCATCCCATCCTACTCTCCTCCTTCCCTCCCTCCACAGAGGTATCACTAATCTGAATTTGGAGTTCAATAGTTCCATTCAAATCTGTGTACTTTTACTATACTTGTATATATCCATATGCACTACAGAGTATTGTTTATAGTCTGGTAGTTATTCACCAAATACTTGGGGTGATCTTACCCTCAAAGCACATGGTAAGATTATCCTTCCCAGTCCCCTTAAAGTTCAGTGTAGCTATGTGACTTGTTTTGGACAAAGAAATATGAGTGAAAGTGAAATGTGCCACTTCCAGGAGAAGCTTTAAGAACTACCATGCAAGTCACTTTATCTGCTTCCCATTGGTAAAGTGATCAGTGAAGCATGTGATAAAATGAAGCTTATATCAGCCTGCGGCTCTGAATTACTCATGGACAGAGGCCCCAAGTAATCTATGCCAGCCATATCATGGCTGTAAGTCACTAAGATTTGGGAGTGTTTCTTAAAGCAGCATAACTTAGCTTATCCAAACAGATACATTTTGCATAGTTTTTAACTTTGTATAAATGGTATCCTACCATATTTATCATTCAGCATTTTTTAACATCTTTATTGGAGTATAATTGCTTTACAATGGTGTGTTAGTTTCTGCTGTATAACAAAGTGAATCAGCTATACGCATACATATATCCCCATATCCCCTCCCTCTTGCGTCTCCCTCCCACCCTCCCTACCCCACCCCTCTAGGTGGCCACAAAGCACCGAGCTGATTTCCCTGTGCTATGCAGCTGCTTCCTACTAGCTATCTATTTTACATTTGGTAGTGTATATACATCAATGCTACTCTCTCACTTCGTCCCAGCTTACCCTTCCCCCTCCCCGTGTCCTCAAGTCCATTCTCTACGTCTGCGTCTTTATTCCTGTCCTGCCCCTAGGTTCATCAGCAACTTTTTGCTTGACAGTTTTGAGATGCACCCATGCTGATGGATGGAGCATATACAAATATATATAATTTATTTCTGTTATCCCATTGATAGAACACTTAAGATACTTACAATTTTTGCTATCACTAATAAAGAACATCCTGGTACATGCCATCTGTGCAGATGTGCAAGAATTTCTCTAGGGGATACACTCGGGGGAGGAACAATGTGCTTTTAAGCTTTTCTAAAAAAGTAACAGTTTTGGAGGAGACTTTGATCATTATGAACCGTAGTTTCCATCAAAACAGTTTTCAGAAATGTTTGTCCCTCAGGAGTGTGAAAACTGCCTTTCTCAAAACACTAAAATATAATATTCAGGAAAATTCTGTTTTAAAATTGGCCTGACCTTGAGAAGACCAAAGTCATCCTTAAAAATTAAAGAGACCCATCCTAGAGAACAAATGGTTACAGAAAATAACACCAATTACACTTTTAAAAATCTCTCAGGATAAAAGGCAAATTGAGATAAAGGAAAAAAATAGTATAATTTGGAGTCGGTTCTTGAAGAATTTCCTTTTTATAGATGTAATGAGAAATAAAAGAACATAATCAGTCACTAACTGATTAAAAGTATTATCAGCAAAGACAACTGGTGAATAAACAATGAGCTGCCAGTCATAGGTCAGAGACTGATAATACAGAATTATCCATATTATCTTTTCCATTCTCAGTCTAGGTTACTAATATCAAACAATCACTGTAAAAAAGAACAATCTGAACAACGGGATTGGTCCCCCCACCCCCACCCCACTCCTGACCAAAGGTGCTGAGAAACAGAAAAACTAGTGACAGCCTAGTTTGTTTTTTAAAATCTGGAGTCTGTAACAATATACATGAAACTATTAAGAGCTGTTCTCTAAGCAGTTGGATTGTGGATGCTTTTAATTTGTTTTTTATGTATACATATATCTAATTTTCTACAAAACTAAATATTAAAAAAACATTAAGGATGTCCCTGGTGGTCCAGTGGTGAAGAATTTGCCTTCCAGGGGACGCAGGTTCAATCCCTGATCAGGGAACTGAGATCCCCCATGCCGCGGGGCAACTAAACCCGTGCGCTGCAACTAAAGAGAAGCCCCCAACAAAGAGCCCACACACGCAATGAAGACCCAGCGCAGCCAAAAAAAAAAATGCACATTATATATTAAATTTACATTACTTACATTAAAAATTTGTTAATGGCTGAAGAAAAAAAACAAATATTTGTTTTTGCCTCCACATCAGCACTGCTCAACCGCCAGTTTCTTGACTTTCGGTGTAGGGCTTTTGAGTTGTCTTCATGCCTTCAGATCCAGGCCATTGGGATGTGCTCACCTCCAGAGGCTAGTGTGCTAATAAGAGGAGAATCCAAAAAAGAACCTTCTTTCCTAATGTCCAGAAACTCTTCTCCCTCCCTCTAGGCCTTTCTGAAGCCCAGAATAACAAAGCCTGTTGAGAAAGGTACAAACTGGCCCAGAGCAGAGAAGTGGCTCATATCACAGAGCAAGAGTGCCCATCCAAGCTCTAAGGTCCTGTTTCACCTGCACACCATTTTCACACCAGTTCCCCCTACTCCTCCACAACACTTCACCCCATCCAAAGATCTTGTACCCATTCATTCTTAAATGACTTTAGGGCTATCCCTGGTGGCGCAGTGGTTGGGAGTCCGCCTGCCAATACAGGGGACACGGGTTCGTGCTCCGGTCCGGGAAGATCCCACGTGCCTCGGAGCGGCTGGGCCCGTGAGCCATGGCCGCTGAGCCTGCGCGTCCGGAGCCTGTGCTCCACAATGGGAGAGGCAACAACAGTGAGAGGCCCGCGTATCGGAAAAAAAAAAGACTAAAGATAGGAAAACTCACAGTCAAGTTCCTTCACTTTACAGATGGAGATATTTCGAGCGAGGGAAAGCATCTTCTCCAAGGTCACACAACAGTACAGTAAATGTTAGATCTGACACAAGACCCATGTAATAGGTAAAGGGTTAGAAAACTGGGTTCTCTAATGTGATATACACAGGTTCAAATCCCAGCTTTTCACTCCCTGAACCTTTGCTTGCTCAGTTGTAAATGGAGCAACCTAAGGTTGAACTGAGGACAAATGAGATCGTACGGGTATATGCTTTAGTGTACAGTGCCTGGCGCATGGTACGCACCAAACAAATGACAGTTGCATTATTATTATTATTTCCATTAGAGCTTACGGAAAAACCCGAACAGCCTTTTTGGCCAACCCAATGCTAACACCTAAACTAACACTAATACAACAGTACTATTATATTGTGATGTACATTTGCTGCTTTTAAAGGTACATCAGCTTCCTCTAGACTCTTGCTTTAAGTAGCCCTTTTCTAAGATGACCTCACATCTTTGAAGTTTTTTGGTCACTCTGGCCAAATTAAATATCACTCATTAACCTTAAGTGCCTTGTGCAAGACCTGTCAATTTACAGCTGACATACTGACACTTGCTCTAATTTCAGTTGTGATGCACCCATTGCAGTTCTTCTTTTTTAAAGCATTTCATTTGTAGTCACTTGAGTACATTGTGACACCCTGTGATTTTTTAAATCAAATAAATAATTGATCAATTTCCTCCTGAGCTTTGATGAAATGTCAAAATCAGTACAGAAATTGATGAGAATTTGTGAAGGTCTTGTCAATAGCCCACTGCATCACCATTACTATCATTCCTAGTCAAACTCTAGGTGATTGGGCTTCCCTGGTGGCACAGTGGCTGAGAGTCTGCCTGCCGATGCAGGGGACACGGGTTCGTGCCCCGGTCCGGGAAGATCCCACATGCCGCGGAGTGGCTGGGCTCGTGAGCCATGGCCACTGAGCCTGTGCGTCTGGAGCGTGTGCTCCGCAACGGGAGAGGCCACGACAGTGAGAGGCCCGCAAAAACTCTAGGTGATTTAAAGAGCACATTTTGACCCAAATTCAGGTTTTAATTATAATAATTGGGATACAATGATACATTGACTGTTTATTTTTGTTTGGGATTAATTTGGATGGCACAGTCAGTACTAAATTAGGACCAGAAGAACGTGGAGGGGGAAAATACCCAGATAATTTTAAAATGAGTGCTTGTCCAATAACTTCGACCTCTTCTCTAAAATATTCTGTGCAGAGTGATGAAAAAGTATCACATTTTAGGACTGTAATTGGTCACCCTCTCTTCCCCTTGCTGGGTTTCCTTCTGATCAGAATTCTAGCTCACCATGACATGTACAAAAAGTGGGCCATAGCAGAAAGGGGAAAGACCAGCCCAACAGAGACCCTGGAAAATCCACAATTTCAAAAATTAAGAATTGGCTTCATTGAAATGGAGATATCCCAAACCACGCATCACTCTGGGCAGGTGCCATACTCTAACTACACTCGCTGTTATACTGAAAGATAAGATAATGCTGTCAAAGATGCAGATGGAACCGGCTGTAAAGTAGAGAATCAATAATGTCACTCCCAGAAGACTTACATAGTTTACAAAGTCAAATCTCTTCTACAACCAGAACTGCATGAACTACCTAGACTAAAGTACCTTTTTGATAGTGCCCAGATTACAAAAGGTCTAATCACACAGTGAAAAGAGCCACAGACTGCAAACCTGCAGACTTGTGTAATAGTTCCAACAACTCCACTAACTGTATGGCCTTGGGAAAATCACTGTTCCTCCCGAAATCTCAGTCCTGTGGCAATATAAAAATGGAGGTACACCATGGATAATAATGTATGTGAAAATGCTTTAGCAACTATGAAGCACTATGTTAATGTCATTGATAATTATAAAAACAATAACTGCTCTAAATATTTATTATACATGCAGCCCTGTAAGGAGATAAGAAAAAACGTCAAAGTTGATCTTTATCCTCAAGCTGCTTACGATCACATTGGGGAGACAAAAGTGCTAATGTCAATGAAACAACTAAACTTCAATACTAGACAGCATGTAGCTGCTCAGTGCCTTGAGTTTCCAAAAAACATTTGTAAGAATCATCTCATTTAACCCTCATAACAACCGTATGAGGCAGGTAGAATTATTACTACCATACCCATTTAACAGACAGGAATCAGAGTAAGTGAGTTACTTGCCCAGTGGGGCCACATGGGCACAAACCAAAATCTATGTCTTTGAACTCCTGATAAAGTACACTTCCTTGAGTCATACCATTCAGTCTGCTTATTAAGCTAGGTTAAGTAGTGTGGGCCCTATAACTTCTGTAGAAGTTCAGAGAAGGGATGAATGGTCCATGAATAAGAAATAACAAAGGTCTGAGAAGTCTTTATGGAGGCACTCCCAAAAGCTAGGTAGGATTTCAGTAGCCTGAGAAGCTATGAGAAAGCATTCATATTAAATTCTGGGCTTTTCAAGCTACACACCTGAGACCCTTCAGAATTTTATACGGCTCCATTTCCACACTGACTCTGCGAATCACTGCATTGTGAACCATCATTACTAAGAGGAATCTTCTACCTCAGGTCTGTTAAAGTACAAAAAGGCAAACCACCTAATCAGAGTCTAATTCCCTTGTCTGTCTCTCTCACACATTTATCCTTCCCCACAAAATAGGTTCGATGCCCTTTTCCTGTAAGCCTGAACTTGTACATTTTACAACAGTAAAAACAACTTTATTTCATTGAAAAAATATTAATATAAAGACAAATAAGCATTAGTGACAGATCATTCTGAGAAATTATTTATGCAGTTATTAAGTTAATGAAGCCAAATGACCTAATTTAATCACATGGCCTTCAACTCTTGACATTCCAGAATCTCTCCTTACAGATTGATGATAAGCTAACTGGAAAGGGAAAGAATATTAACAACACTATAAAAATTCAAATATTCCTTCAGTTCCCCAACCAAATTTTGATGAACACAGCAATTGCATTTCAACTGGAGAGCAAAAGGCTATTGCTTTGTTTCCAGAGGCTGTGCCCGAGATAGTTGGCAAAATGCACATCCATGTCATGAACATTGCAGGAAAATTCCCATAATGCCTCATTGCCAGGGCTATCCAGGCCATACCTGCCTACACCACCAGAAAGTCAGCCCACCTAAATTTGAGGTAGTTTAGGGTGAAGCATAGTGCTAAAGGGCTTGGATTACCAACAGAGTTTTACAGAACCCTTGGACTGCTTTGAAGTGCTCCAAGGGTACAGATATTTCGGATTGAGTTTAATTTTAGAAAAGCACTTTAAATTCTTTGTTAAACTATAGTAAACGTAATAAGCTCACTCAAACGTACCATGTTTGAGCACATTGAAAGCCATAGATGTATTTCCTTATGTAGTACAGAACAGGTTTTGGGGGCAGATCTCAGAATATAACTCTTCCTGTCACATCTAGCATGGATTTGAACTTCTTGGACATATATCACTGATTGTATCACTGATTGAAGAAATTATAGGTTTCCACTCACCATCTTATTTCAGGCCTGTTTGGGTTCACTCACACAAAATTGTACAAATAAGAAGCGGATCATAGAACACACATACTGGACCCAGTGAAATGCAAGACAAGGCACAGTCACGTCATCAGTGCTTGGTCTCACTTTCCGCATGGTAGTCAGTTGTGCAACTACAAAGTTACACATAACATGTTGCATTATGAAAGTATTATCATACTTACAAGTGCTGCAGCAGGTTTTCCATAGGGGCTTCTTGTCAGACTTTTATATTAACGGCACAGCATGGCAGTTAACAGTTAGATGTTGTTAGTGATTCAAATTTAAAATAAAGATATCCTTTCCTAATCCTCAGGATCAGTCGAGTTTAAGCATACTGAGATGGCTGGCACACTATTTAACACCTGTTACCATTTTCAACTATTATACTTCGTAATGTTCATCTGGATTTTCTCAATACTGGGCATTCAAAACAAAATTCCTTAATAAATTGGATGGTGAGACTGTCTTATGACGGCCACTATCATCCAGGCACATGATGTCTAATTTCTGTGTCCATCAAAACAACTGTCATCATTCTCAGTGACTGACATAATAAATCCTATAACATTGAATTTATAAAATATTTATAATGTATCGATAACTGAAGTTTTTGTTTCCATATCCAAGTGAAAAAAATTTTGTTTGAAAACAAAGGGTTTTGCTGCTTGAAGGAAGGAAAGAGAAAAGGAAGGAGGAAAAGGAGGAAAAAAGGGAGAAGAGGGGTGGGGGGGTGGGGAAGAGACTTGAAAATCACTGG
>NW_020173486.1:193766-201004 GCF_003031525.2 Neophocaena asiaeorientalis asiaeorientalis | reverse complement strand
GATGAGAACCATGAATTCTAGATGATTCTGTCATGGACATGCTGTGTTCCCTTGAGCATTTAAGTCCTTTCCCCTCAAAGCCTTGAGTTTCCAATCTGTTAAACCCATGCATTCAACAAAGATTTACTTAGTACTTCTCTGAACTTTACTTAATACTTCTTAGAACTTTACTTAGTACTTCTCTGAACTCAAAGCTGTGCCTGATGCTGGGGGTGCAGTGGTACGAGAACAGGTATGGCCCTGCCCTCATAGCGCTTATCATCAGGGGAAAGAGAGAGAAAATAACCAGGTTAAATAAGCACAGTGGCAATAAGAGTACCTGCCTCATCGGGCTATTGTGAGGACCAAATAAGGTGATTCTTGCAAATGTGATTTGAAAACTCAAAGTGCTGGTCAACTACATACTGTCTAGTATTGAATTTTAGTTGTTTCATTGACATTAGCATGTTTGTCTCCCTGATATGATTATAAACACCTTGAGGATAGAGATCAACTTTAATGCTTTTTCCTTATCTCATATTTAGAGCATTTATTGTTTTAGTATAAATTGACCAGTTTCCCCATTTTGGTCTCCTTGCATTTCCTGGAAAACACCATACTCTTTCCTGCATTTGAGTTTCTGGTCATGGTGTTTCTCACTCCCCCCATCCTCACCTTCACATGGCTTGCTCCTCCTTATCCTTTAGATTTCAGCATAAATGTTGCCTCTTTAGTAAGGACTGCCGTCTCATCCGTAAGTAGGTGTTCCCCTTGATTGTCCACCAAGTCTGTCTCTTAGGCTATAGTTCAAGTCTCATTTGATTTCTTCTCTATTCTTTTAACCTTTAGCTCAGCTGCTTTGAGTCTACCCTGCACACATGTGATTCAGCCAGAGATGCAGAGGCTGTAATTGCCCAGACTCTGTACTCTAATTCTTTAGGCTGGAAAGACTACAGGTTTTCAGTCAGAGTTCTAGCCACTTTATGGTGCTGCATTCAGCCTGCTCTTGGGCTGAAACCTGAGAATGGGACTCTCACCCACCCCTGCCATTGCTTTTTCCAAGTGTCAACCCCTCCAACATGTCCCCCACCCCTGCCTTTTGTTCACTTTCCTGTGCATTCAATTTTTTCCAGAGTTTATAGTTGTTATGGAGAGCCGGGTCCAGTAGGAAGTACTCAGGCTTACCAGAAATAGAACTCCCAGAGTGATCCTTTTAGACACAAATCAAGCCATGTAATACCTCTGCTCAAAACCCTGCAATAGCTCCCCAAATTATTCAGAATAAAAGCCAAGTGACCTATATAACTCTATACAATCTGGCCCTCTCGATTACTACTATGCCTTCATCTCCTTTTACTCTCCCCTTTATTCAATCCATTTCATCCTCATTGATTTTTGTTGTTCCTTTATGATATCAGGCATTTTCTTTATTTCTTTTCCCCTGCCTATAGCAGTTACCCCAGATATCCAGAAGGCAGACTCTCTCACTACTTTAAACCTTAGCTCAAATTGTCACCTTTTCATTACCTTCCACCCCTAACCTTCATTGCTCCCATTCCCCTTCCCCACTTCACCTTTTGTTTTCTTTGTAGCACTATATCACCTCCTAACATACTATTTGTTATTTATTATGTTTATCGTCTATTGTTTGTCTCACTTCACCTTCCTGTAAGCTACATGAAGGCAGAAATCTTTGTCTTTTTTTCTTTACTCCTGCATCTCCAGCATCTAGAGGAAATCTGGAAAATAGCTATCAGTATACATTTGTCAAGTAACTAAGTGGGTGAATAAATGAATAAATAATACACATATATATTTTACATGGGGAAGCTACACACATTTCAGGGAAGCAACTACTGCACAAAGTATTTGGGGGGATCTTCAAACACTGGGGACATAGTTTGACCTTCTTTTGTTCTTAAGGATGAATTTACCTTTTGGAAACTACCAAAAGTCTTTCAGAGCCAAGCATAGTCAAAGAGAAGGTGAATAAACCAGACATTATCTTTTTAGGTTAAAAAAATAAATTATATTACAAGACTACGTTTAATTCTCTAGCTCATAGGCATTCTATGAAGCAGTTCTCAGGAAGGAATTCCAAAAATATTTCATTTGCCTGCTGCATATTTTGAATTAGAACAGTAAGCTTTCTGATTTTTTAATTTAAGTACCATATTTCTCCATTGCAACACCGCTGAGATAAACGTACTCACCGAATTTATATAGTCTACCAAAATCCAGCTCTTGATTTCTACCAGATGTGAGCACCCATTTATGATAAAAAAAAAAACCCTTCAGAAAGTAGGCATAGATAGAGCACTTTCACCTTACTGTGCTTTCAGAAAGTGTAGGGCTACTGAGGTTGGTGGAGCTGGAAAAGACAGCTGGACCAGAAAAGTCTTGATTCCATTGATGTTGATGGTTAGTGACATAGTTGTTGTAGCTCAATAATGGGTAAGTAAAGCTTATTTAGGGTTAACATTAAAGGACATTGTTGAGTTTGGATTATTTCTTGCTTCTAGTATACTCTTTTTTTGCAACGTGACTTGTGGTATCTTAATTCCGTGACTAGGAAACGAACCTGGGTCCACGGCAGTGAAAAACACAGAGTCCTAACCACTGAACCGCCAGGGAATTCCCTGGCTTCTGGTATTCTTTTTTTCTTTAAACATCTTTATTGGAGTATAATTGCTTTACAATGGTGTGTTAGTCTCTGCTGTATAACAAAGTGAATCAGCTATACATATACATATATCCCCATATCTCCTCCTTCTTGTGTCTCTCTCCCACCCTCTCTATCCCAGCCCTCTAGGTGGTCACAAACCACTGAGCTGATCTCCCTGTGCTATATGCCTGCTTCCCACTACCTATCTATTTGACATTTGGTAGTGTATATATGTCCATGCCACTCTCTCACTTCATCCCAGCTTACCCTTCACCCTCCCCATGTCCTCAAGTCCACTCGCTACGTCTGCATCTTTATTCCTGTCCTGCCCCTAGGTTCTTCAGAACCTTTTTTTTCTTTTTTTAGATTCCATATATATGTGTTAGCATATGGTATTTGTTTTTCTCTTTCTGACTTACTTCACTCTGTATGACAGACTCTAGGTCCATCCACCTCACTACAAATAAATCAATTTCGTGTTTTTTTATGGCTGAGTAATATTCCATTGTATATATGTGCCACATCTTCTTTATCCATTCATCTGTTGATGGACACTTAGGTTGCTTCCATGTCCTGGCTATTGTAAATAGAGCTGCAATGAACATTCTGGTACATGACTCTTTTTTTTTTTTGGCGGTACGTGGGCCTCTCACTGTTGTGGCCTCTCCCGTTGCAGAGCACAGGCTCTGGACGCGCAGGCTCAGCAGCCATGGCTCACGGGCCCAGCCGCTCCGCGGCATGTGGGATCTTCCTAGACCAGGGCATGAACCCGTGTGCCCTGCATCGGCACATGGACTCCCAACCACTGCGCCACCAGGGAAGCCCACATGACTCTTTTTGAATTATGGTTTTCTCAGGGTATATGCCCATGGATTGCTAAGTCATATGGTACTTCTAGTTTTAGAATGCAATCTGCATATCTTCTTTGGAGAAATGTCTATTTAGGTCTATTGCCCATTTTTGGATTGCTTTCTTTGTTTTTTGCATATTGAGCTTCATGAGCTGCTTGTAAATTTTGGAGATTAAACCTTTGTCAGTTGCTTCACTTGCAAATATTTTCTCCCATTCTGAGGTCTTTTCATTTTGTTTACGATTTCCTTTGCTGTGCAAAAGCTTTTAAGTTTCATTAGGTCCCATTTGTTTATTTTTGCTTTTATTTCCATTTCTCTAGGAGGTGGGTCAAAAAGGATCTTGCTGTGATTTATGTCAGAGAGTGCTCTGCCTATGTTTTCCACTAAGAGTTTTATAGGGTCTGGCCTTACATTTAGGTCTTGAATCCATTCTGAATTTATTTTTGTGTATGGTGTTAGGGGGTATTCTAATTTCATTTTTTACATGTAGCTGTCCAGTTTTCCCAGCACCAATTATGGAAAAGGCTGTCTTTTCACCATTCTATACTCTTGCCTCCTTTATCAAAGATAAGGTGACCATATGTACGTGGGTTTATCTCTGGACTTTCTATCCTGTTCCATTGATCTATAATTCTGTTTCTGTGCCAGTACCATACTGTCTTGATTACTGTAGCTTTGTAGTATAGTCTAAAGGCAGGGAGCCTGATTCTTCCAGCTCCATTTTTCTTTCTCAAGATTGCTTTGGCTATTTGGGGTCTTTTGTGTTTCCATACACATTGTGAAATTTTTTGTTCTAGTTCTGTGAAAACTGTCATTGGTAGTTTGATAGGGATTGCATTGAATCTGTCAATTGCTTTGGGTAGTATAGTCACTTTCACAATGTTGATTCTTCCAGTCCAAGAACATGGTATATCTCTCCGTCTGTTTGGATCTTCTTTAATTTCTTTCATCAGTGTCTTATAGTTTTCTGCATGCAGGTCTTTTGTCTCCTTAGGTAGGTTTATTCCTAGGTATTTTATTCTTTTTGTTGCAATGGTAAATGGGAGCGTTTCCTTAATTTCTCTTTCATATTTTTCATCATTAGTGTATAGGAACGCAAGAGATTTCTGTGCATTAATTTTGTATCCTGCTACTTTACCAAATTCATTGATTACCTCTAGTAGTTCTCTGGTAGCATTTTTAGGATTCTCTATGTATAATACCATGTCATCTGCAAGCAGTGACAGTTTTACTTCTTCTTCTTTTCTGATTTGGATTCTTTTTATTTATTTTTCTTCTCTGATTGCTGTGGCTAAAACTTCCAAAACTATGTTGAATAATAGTGGTGAGAGTGCAAAACCTTGTCTTGTTCCTGATCTTAGTGGAAATGGTTTCAGGTTTTCACCATTGAGAATGATGTTGGCTGTGGGTTTGTCATATATAGTCTTTATTATGTTGAGGTAAGTTCCCTGTAAGCCTACTTTCTGGAGGGTTTTTATCATAAATGGGTGTTGAATTTGGTTGAAAGCTTCTTCTGCATCTATTGAGATGATCATATGGTTTTTCTCCTTCAGTTTGTTAATATGGTGTATCACATTGATTGATTTGCATATATTGAAGAATCCTTGCATTCCTGGAATTAACCCCACTTGATCATGGTGTATGATCCTTTTAATGTGCTGTTGGATTCTGTTTGCTAGTATTTTGTTGAGGATTTTTGCATCTGTGTTCATCAGTGATATTGGCCTGTAGTTTTCTTTCTTTCTGACATCCTTGTCTGGTTTTGGTATCAAGGTGATGGTGGCCTCGTAGAATGAGTTTGGGAGTGTTCCTCCCTCTGCTATATTTTGGAAGAGTTTGAGAAGGATAGGTGTTAGCTCTTCTCTAAATGCTTGATAGAATCCGCCTGTGAAGCCATCTGGTCCTGGGCTTTTGTTTGTTGGAAGATTTTTGATCACAGTTTCAATTTCAGTGCTTGTGGTTAGTCTGTTTATATTTTCTATTTTTTCCTGGTTCAGTCTCGGAAGATTGTGCTTTTCCAAGAATTTGTGCATTTCTTCCAGGTTGTCCATTTTATTGGTGTGTATTTGCTTGTAGTAATCTCTCATGATCCTTTGTATTTCTGCAGTGTCAGTTGTTACTTCTCCTTTTTCATTTCTAATTCTATTGACTCGAGTCTTCTCCCTTTTTTCTTGATGAAGCTGGCTAATAGTTTATCAATTTTGTTTATCTTCTCAAAGAACCAGCTTTTAGTTTTATTGATCTTTGTTATCTTTTCCTTCATTTGTTTTTCATTTATTTCTGGTATGATCTTCATGATTTCTTTCCTTCTGCTAACTTTGGCGTTTTCTTGTTCTTCTTTCTCTAATGCTTTAGGTGTAAGATTAGCTTGTTTATTTGAGATGTTTCTTGTTTCTTAAGGTAGGATTGTATTGCTATAAACTTCCCTCTTAGAACTGCTTTTGCTGCATCCCATAGGTTTTGGGTTGTCGTGTTTTCCTTCTCATTCATTTGTTTCTAGGTATCTTTTGATTTCCTCTTTGATTTCTACAGTGATCTCTTGGTTATTTAGTAGTGTACTGTTTAGCCTCTATGTGTTTGCATTAAAATCTGCCTCCATGTGTACAGATTTTTTCCTGTAATTGATATTTAGTCTCATAGCATTGTGGTCGGAAAAGATACTTAATACCATTTCAATTTTCTTAAATTTACAAAGGCTTGATTTGTGACCCAAGATATGATCTGTCCTGGAGAATGTTCCATGAGCACTTGAGAAGAAAGTGTATTCTGTTGCTTTTGGATGGAATGTCCTATAAATATCAATTAAGTCCATCTTGTTTAATGTATCATTTAAAGCTTGTGTTTCCTTATTTATTTTCATTTTGGATGATCTGTCCAGTTGTGAAAGTGGGGTGTTAAAGTCCCCTACTATGATTGTGTTACTGTCAATTTCCCCTTTTATGGCTGTTAGTATTTGCCTTATGTATTGAGGTGCTTCTATGTTGGGTGCATGAATATTTACAATTGTTATATTTTCTTCTTGGATTGATCCCTTCATCATTTTGTAGTGTCCTTCTTTGTCTCTTGTAATAGTCTTTATTTTAAAGTCTACTTTGTCTGATATGAGAGTTGCTACTCCAGCTATCTTTTGATTTCCATTTGCATGGAATATCTTTTTCCATCCCCTCACTTTCAATCTGTATGTGTCCCTACGTCTGAAGTGCATCTCTTGCAGACAGCATATATACGGGTCTTGTTTTTGTATCCATTCAGCCAGTCTGTGTCTTTTTGTTGGAGCAATTAATCAATTTACATTTAAGGTAGTTTTTGATATGTACGCTCCTATTACCATTTTCTTAATTGTTTTGGGTTTGTTATTGTAGGTCTTTTCCTTCTCTCGTGTTTCCTGCCTAGAAAAGTTCCTTTAGCATTTGTTGTAAAGCTGGCTTGGTGGTGCTGAATTCTCTTAGCATTTTGCTGCTTTTAATATTTTTTCTTTGTATTTAATTTTTGATAGTTTGATTAATATGTGTCTTGGTGTGTTTCTCCTTGGATTTATCCTGTATGGGACAGTCTGTGCTTCCTTGGCTTGATTGACTATTTCCTTTCCCATATTAGGGAAGTTTTCAACTATAATCTCTTCAAGTATTTTCTCAGTACCTTTTTTCTTCTCTTCTTCTAGGACCCCTATAATTCGAATGTTGGTGCATTTAATGTTGTCCCAGAGGTCTCTGAGACTGTCCTCAATTCTTTTCATTCTTTTT
>NW_020173486.1:193533-193717 GCF_003031525.2 Neophocaena asiaeorientalis asiaeorientalis | reverse complement strand
ATCTGCTATGTATTTCTCTGTCTTTTCATTTTGCTTAACTTACTGTGTTTGGGGTCTCCTTTCCACAGGCTTCAGGTTCCTAGTTCCCGTTGTATTTGGTTTCTGCTCCCAGTGGGTAAGGTTGGTTCAGTGGGTTGTGTTGGCTTCCTGGTGGAGGGGACTTGTGCCTGTGTTCTGGCATGTG